>NC_057402.1:51993825-52109986 GCF_019320065.1 Cervus canadensis
ATCCTATCTTCTGTCTCCATTATTCTACTGTTGGTTCCCTCCAGAGTGTTTTTTACCTCATTTATTGCATTATTCATTTTTCATTGACTCTTTTTTATTTCTTCTAGGTCCTTATTAAACATTTCTTGCATCTTCTCAATCTTTGTCTCCAGGCTATTTATCTGTAACTCCATTTTGTTTTCAAGATTTTGGATCATTTTTATTATCATTATTCTAAATTCTTTTTCAGGTAGATTCCTTATCTCCTCCTTTTGTTTGACTTGGTGGACATTTTTCATGTTCCTTTACCTGTTGGGTATTTCTCTGCCTTTTCATCTTGTTTAGATTGCTGTGTCTGGAGTGGGCTTTCTGTATTCTGGTGGTCTGTGGTTCCTTTTTATTGTGGAGGTTTCACCCAGTGGATGGGGTTGGACGATTGGCTTGTCAAGGTTTCCTAGTTAGCGAAGCTTGCGTCAGTGTTCTGGTGTGTGGAACTGCACTCTGGAGTGCAATGGAGTGCCCAGTAATGAGCTTTGAGATGGGTCTATGTGTTAGGTGTGACTTTGGGCAGCCTGTATGTTGAGGCTCAGGGCTATGTTCTTGCGTTGCTGGAGACTTTGCGTGGTATCTCTTGCTCTGAAACTTACTGGCTCTTGGGTGGTGGTTGGTTTCAGTGTAGGTATGGAGGGTTTTGCATGGTCTCTTATTACTTAATGTTCCATGTAGTCAGGAGTTTTCTGGTGTTCTCAGGTTTTGGGTTTAAGTCTCCTGCCTCTGGATTTCAGTTTTATTCTTCCAGTAGCCTCAAGACTTCTCCAACTATACAGCACTGATAATAAAACTTCTAGGTTAATGGTGAAAAGATTCTCCACCATGAGGGACACCCAGAGACATTCACAGAGTTACATGAAGACAACGAGAGAGAGGAGGGAGATAGAGATGAGCAGGAGGAGAAAAAGGGGGACTCAAGAGGAGAGAGACTACACAGTTCTCTGTTCCCTAAGTGTTCTCCGTAGCCCAGACACCCACAGAGATTCACATAATTGGATTGGGAAGAGAAGGGAAAGGGAGGAAATAGAGGTGTTCTGAGGTAGAAAACAGAGAGTCAAAAGTGGGAGAGAGTAATCAACACACTCCTGAATAAAAATGGGTACTGAATATTGGATTCTTAAATGTCCAAAATTGATATCAAATACTGAAAAACAAAGATTAAAAATCTAGAGTAGAGGTTAGACTCTTAAAAATACAATATTAAAAACAGAAACAAAAAATTTTAGAAATATATATATGAAGTTCTGTTTAAAAATAGGGCTTCTCTCTTTTTTTTTTTTTGCAAGGTTATAGTGAAATGAAAATGAAAATTAAGGAGTAATAGAGGACTTTAAAAGAAAATAAAAGAAAAAATAAAACAAGAAAAAAAATTTTTTTTCCTAATTAAAAAAAATAGTAAAAATATATGAAAATGAAAGTTAAGGAGTAATGGGAGAGTAATAAGGAATTTTAAAAGAAAATAAAAGAGAAAAAATAAAAAAAGAAAAAAGAAAAAAATTTTTTAATTAAAAAAAAAAGTAAAAATATATCTAGGAATTTCTCTGGAGCTGTTGTGGTCAGTGTGGGTTCGGTTCAGTTTCAGACAGCTCCTCATTCCAGCTTACACTTCTCTATATCTATAGGCCCCTTCCGGTGTTGTCGGTGTTACCTACAGGGATTTTAATCTGTTGCATCGGTCCCTTCTGAAGCAGTTCCCTTTGTTTATTTGGCTTCTGTTTGCCGGTCTCTTCAGTGTCTAATTTCCGCCCTGACACAGGCGGGTGGAGGTGGTCTCTTGTTTAGGTTCGCTGGTTCAGTCGCGCTGCGGGGAGGGAGGGGCGCTGCAGACAAATGTCACCGGCGTGTGTGGGGAGCACTCAGTGTTCCGGCCTCACTGGGTTTGCCCCTGCTCACGGGTGTGTGCTTTTCCCGTCTACACTGCTCAGGCTCCCGGCTGCTCTATATGGAGTGGGCCCTGCATTGCGTGCGGTTCCAGTTTTCGGGTACTCCACAAAAGTGCAGACTCGGTTGGGCCTGCGTTTTGTGCCTTCCCGGCGGAGCAGGTCAGGCCGCCAGGAGCTTGAGGGGTGCACTCTCCCCTGGTGCGGTGCGCCTTCTCCCCTCCGCGGGCCCAGCCTCAGTTTCCACGCGCTCCAGTCGGGTGCGTGCGCCTTGTGTCTATTCTTGGGAGCTGGCCTCTAGCCGCGACCCTCTTGGCGGATGTTGACCATCCAGAATCTCAGGAAGTCTTTGATTAGAAACTGGAGGCCTGTTTGCAGTGTGGTAGGGGTGCCGTCTCTGGGGCCGAGTTTGCCCCTTTCCCCTCCCCCCTGCCTCCTGCCTCCGGCGGGGGATGGGCCAGTCCGCCCCCGGCTAGCTCTTCTCTGGAATTGCTCAGTCCCTTTGTTCTGTGAATGGCCGGCAGTGTGTTCGGGCCAGTTAATTTTCTCTCTCTCTCTCTTGCTATCCCACAGTTTAAGTTGCTATCTCACGTTAGCTCCCTCCGATTGTTCTCAGGGCACTCAGGCCCGGTCCTTACCCTAAGCAATGCCGCCCGCTCCTCTCCGTTCCACCCCCACTTGCTGGTGGCAGATGCGGGCGTCTGGGGTACTTTTCTGCCGGGAGTTGCTTTTAGGCATGTAATCTGTGGGTTTTATTTATTTTTCCTCCCAGTTAGGTTGTCTTCCGAGATTCGAAAACTTCCCCCAGACCTGCTCGTGAGAGGGTTTCCTGGTGTTTGGAAACTTCCTCTATTACGACTCCCTTCCTGGGACGGGTCTCCGTCCCTAGCTCTTTTGTCTCTCTTTTTATCTTTTATATTTTGTCCTACCTCCTTTTGAAGATGATGGGCTGCTTTTCTGGGCGCCTGATGTCTTCTGCTAGCGGACAGAAGTTGTTTTGTGAAGTTTGCTCAGCGTTCAAATGTTCTTTCGATGAATTTGTAGGGGAGAAAGTGGTCTCCCCATCCTGTTCCTCCGCCATCTTCTCTGGGTGACTTTTAAACATCCTTTGAGCTCCTACCTCCTGAGTGCAGACCTTTCGTAGCCTGCTCACTAGTCTGTTCCTCTTGTGCTGCCTGTACACTGGTCACAATCTTTTTGAAGCACAATTGGGATCAAGCCACAACCCTTGTTCAAACTTCTGGTGACTACTCTTTGTCCCAGGGTAACGTTCACACTCTGTTGCCAGGTCCCCACAATGGTTTTCATCATGTCTTACTAGCCCTTGCTTCTGTCTCTTGATTCAAGGAATCACAAGTCCACCTTATGAAAAGACTGTCATTCCCTAAACATGGTATGTTTTCTCTGTCCAGAATATCTTTTCTTCTTATTTGTTTCAAGATCTATCTCCTCTACTTTCTCTATGGCTTCAAAGAATTCTCTTTGCTAAGTGATGTTCTTTGTCTTCCACATCTGACACTGGTAACTCTGACATACCTTTTAATAGATGTACCGTAGTTACCTGTTCATGCAATCTATTTCCCTCTTTGTACTAGAACTTGAGGTTGACAATTTTTTATTTTGTGTATTAGTGCTTATCAAACTTTAGTGTCTATATAAATAATCTGGAGAGCTTGTAAAATGTAGAATCTGAATCACCAGGTCATAAGTGAGGGTTGAATAAGCATTTCCAACAACTTCCCCCAAAAATATCAATGTTGTTAGCCTATAGATCACACCAGGGAGATGTATTTTGGGCAGTTAATTTCGAATAAATGAATCAAAATGAAAAAAAAAAAAAAAAAACCCAAATAAAACATATTGTCAAACTGTGTTCTACTTTATTTTTACTCTCTTTTTTTAAACAAGTGACTAATATTTTCATTCAGTCTATGTGTCAGCCTAGTGATCATTATATTTTTATAGCTTTAACATTTCCTTACATTGTAATATTGTTAAATTTTTTTTCTTTACATATTTCCTTTTTTAGAATTAAATTTTGTTTTAACCAGGACTAATATTGCAAGAATCTATTACTACAATGGGGTAAAGTGTAAATCTTGAAACAAAATTCTCTAAAAAAAATTTTGCATGTACATAGGCACTATTTAGTCATAACCAATACTACATAAAATTGCATTGGGTTAAAATATATATTCAGAAGTTAATCAATGTATACTGCTGATTCACTCAGAATGTTCTCTGTCATGTTTTTGAATAAGTGTTATTTTTTTTTAAAGAAATCAGCCAAACTTTAAAGAGGATGCTTGATTTTCATAGTCACTTCCTGTTCTGATTAATATTCATTTACATGTGTGCCACACAAACCAATTAGCTTACTACATTTGGGCTAATTTGTGCTCAAACTTAGTTTTTCCACATTCTTTTCCTCTATGATTAAAAAAAGATGAAATTCAGTTCTTTACAGCTGGAAAGAATCCATGGACATGTTCCACAAATTTTGAATATTTTACTCACTATCAACATCTCTACGTTGGAGACCAAATCCAAAGGCTCAGATATATCAATTACATCCTAAGAAATTCAGATCAATCGCCAAGTAGTTAATGGGAACATCTGTTTATTTTGATGATGATAATGAGCAAATCAGTGAAGACTGACACAACTCAATTAGAATCACAAAACTGATTCAATAACAACAGCAACAAAAGACTGATTCAAGACAACTGGTTGATAACACCGGGTGAGATCGACTTTACTTCCATTATATTGCTTAAGAACATTGATAAACAAACTTTCTAGGTTTCATTGGAAAACCTACAGCAATAAGGACCCTTTTAACTTCAAACCCCTGTGCTCAATAAATGTTATTTTCTCTCCTGTAAGGTTTCAGTTTCCAACTTAGTTGTTATCCCCTGCTCTTGCTGCAATTTATAGGTACTTTTAATTCCAAACATGTGAAATCTTTCATCTTAAGGAGACACACGTTATGTATTTGTTTTAGTGAACCTCAGGGAGCAAAGCCAATGTGCACTGAAGATTCTATTAGTGATAGTAAGAATGGTGATTAAAGGGCTAGACATGTCTGGCTGATTCATTTGGTCTCTTTTCATTTCATTTTGTAGGGACTAAGTGTAGCTTGAAGTAAAGTTTTATTTTAAATTAGCATTCAATGCTATCCAGCCAAGAAAGACTATTTATTTATTTTTCTCCCAAATGTGTTCCCTTTTGTACACAGAGAAATTCACGATCAGCTCTCCACTGTGTGTGAACTTCTCAAGTCATTTGAAAGAACTGCTAATCTGGAATGTACAGAGAAGATTCACTGTATGCCTAGAAGATCACCTTTCACCTTGTCACTTTAAAATCACAAACATGTGATGTGTGGATTGATCAGTGTTTAGAAACTTCTCAATTACTTGATAACATCAAGGGAACTCCCAGGCGATCCAGTGGTTAGAACTTCCAGCAGCAGGGGTGGGTTGGAACCCTAGTTGGGGAACTAAGATTCCACATGCTGCAGTGGTGCGGCCAAAAAAAAAAAAAAAAAAAAGCAGAAACAAAAAATGACTCAAACTGGAGAGGCATCAGGTAATCTAAACTTCTGGCTTCAGGTGCAGAGGTTGAATTATGTTTGACCTTCTCTCACTGGTCACATGTTCTCCAGTTTACACGGTTCCCACTTGATAAATGTCATGCATTTATGTGGCCTGCTTGCTTCCTAGATGCATCTTCGGGCTTTGAAGTTTTTGGTTGTATGAAACTTCATGACAGCACAAAGACATGAGGTGAAGGGCAGAGAATACAGTGGGACTTAACCATTTGGATCTAGACAGAGGTCAGGGAACACACCTCACCCAAAGGTTACTGTAAATATACTTGGATTAAGCTTAGATAAGGACGCACATTTATAAATTTGAAGACCCTGATGCTGGGAAAAATTGAGGGCAGGAAGAGAAGGGGGTGAGACAGTTGGATGGCGTCACTGACTCAATGGACATGAGTTTGAACAAGCTCAGGGAGATAGAGATGGACAGAGAAGCCTGGCGTGCTGCTGCTCATGGATTCGCAAAGAGTCAGATACGACTTAGTGACTGAACAATGACAACAGAGGAACTGACTCTGAGAGGCAGCAATCAGGTAAGACTGAGGTCAAAGACACCAGTCTTCTTCAAGAGAAGGGGCAGCAACTATAATGTGGCAGGGCTCTGGCAGGTAAGGAGGGGGACTGTGGTGGGGAGTCATCTTTTGAGAGGACCTTTAAGGACTAGCAAGGAACTATCCTGCAAGAAAGGAGTGCAGGACCTCATTCCCTGGGAGGGTAGACAGAATGAAGCAGAGACCCCCGTTGTTGAGAACTGAGGCTCATGACAACCAAGACGTAGGACTCTGGGTCTTTGGGGAAAGCAATGTGGCAGCTCAATGGTTAATTCAAGGGCAATCAGATATGCTGAGTTTCGGTAACTGGCAGGCTGAAGTCGTTGGTGCCTTCTCTAATTCAAGAATAGGGTCAAGAACCACAGTTGGAAGCAGCCAAAAGATGGGAGATGTCCTTATGTCTGACCTTGAGGACCTGGGGAAATGAATGCAGGGTAATTACAGTAGCTCTGGTATGCCTCAGTGGGTGAAAGGAATATGGGAGAATTCTTGATTTCATATGTTCATTAGACTGCAACTCTTATGTTTAGTTAGCATAAACTCTGAAGTCTATTAAAAAAAAAAAAAAACCACAAGGTAGAAATCTGTGCAAACACATTATAACAAAGGAGAGAATATAGTGAATATCTCCCTTTGTCCTCCAGATTGTCTGCTCAACCTGTATTAGCTCAACTCACATTGAGCGACCACCCATCTATATAAATGAGAATTAGGAATTGAAGTCCAGGAACTTCCCTGATGGTCCAGTGGTTGTAATTTCGCCTTCTAGTGCAGGGGTGTGCAGGTTCCATCCCTGGTCAGGGAGCTAAGACCCCACATGCCTTGCAGCCAAAAGACCAGAACATAAACAATGGAAGCAATATTGTAACATGTTCAATAAAGACTTTTAAAAATGATTCACATAAAAAAAATCTTAAAAAAATAAAAGAATTTGAAGCCTACAGTTCTTGCCTTAATCCCCAACTTGGTCCTCCCCATGAGAGAAATAGCCCTTTGCCTCTTGAACATCTGTGGGTTAACTAGCCAGGGAATGAATTACTGCTTAGGCAGAGGGAGAGATTAGATGAGGGATAATAACATGCAGCCCTGGGCTGTTATACCTCTGATAGGCATCTCTAATTGATTACAGCACTTGTTTCCTGCTGATCTCGGATAAGGCCTCAGAATCTCTCCCAATACCATGCTCCAGGGGCCAATCAATTAGGGTTGACACTGGAAATGAAATGCATCTGCCCTTCTTTTATTAGGGTTTTACTGGCAAGTTGCTGTGGATGAAGCCACTGATGGGGGAAGAGCATCCATGTACAGGTTGAAAGCAGGCAAATTGCCAGTCGGGGAAGCTTACACCAGAATAAAAAAAAAACGTATATTAATTTGTGCTTATCCCTCCTTCTCTCCCCACCTCTTCTATGTAGGTAAGCAAATCCCTTATAATTCCTTGCCTGTGGCATTATTGCTGGGCAAAAAGTATAAGATGTAACAGCGCATCCATACATGCTCAGTGGTGTCCGACTCTTTGTGACCCCCATGGACTGTAGCCCACCAGGCTCCTCTGTCCATGGGATTTCCAAGGCAAGAATACTGGAGTGGATTGCCATTTTCTCCTCCAGAGGATCTTCCCGACACAGGGATTGAACCTGGATCTTCCCGACACAGGGATTGAACCTGCATCTCCCACATTGCTGGTGGATTCTCTACCACTGAGCCCCCAGGGAAGCCTTACTGGAACACTTGCAGTGGCTAATGCTTTAGGTTTCAGGTAGAAGTACAGCTGAACTTACAGCATCCTTTGATTAAAGGGTGGTTGACAGGACTTCACTTTTCCTTTGTGATCAGCACAGTCTTTTCACACAAGTTCAGGCAGGAGTGAAGATTGAAAGGAAATGGTATTTACCTTTCCTTTGACGTATTCCATTTGATCTTTGGATTCCTGCCTCATCCTTTTCCACCTTGCAACCTGTGCAACAACAGACTCCCTTGCCCTTTGTTTTCCGCTGTTTTGGCCATAGGAACCCTAGCAGGAGAGAGAAGGGAGAAGAGGAAGTGATACAGGACTATTTACCTCCCCAGCTCTGTCCTCATGTGGCTTCCTGGAGCGAGTTTGTCCTTGCACCAATGATCACCGCTGCTGTCTACATCAGCCTGCTACACTGCCCTCTCCTTCCCACTCTGCAGACTGCTCCTCCCTTCGTTCCTCTGGGTTATAACAGCTCAGCTGTTATGAGACTCATGATACTTCCCTCTTCCTGTGGCTTCCCCTCTCCTAATTTGAAGACATCATCTCTTTCCAGTTGGGACCCTGATTGGTTCAGGTTGTTTATTTATATTCTCCTTCTACCCACGTCCCTGTAGGATTATCACTGAAATGAGCCTAAATAGCTCCTTCTTCTCTTCTTTCTTTTTGGAACACACAGAAAATAATCTTTTCCTTCAGTTTTAGCTTTTACAAAATACAAAATAGGTGGTACTGTTACACTGGGGGCTTCCCAGGTGGCTCAGTGGTAAAAAAAAAAATCTACCCACAATGCAGGTGACCTAGAAGACAAGAATTTGATCCCTGGTCCAGGAAGATCCTCCGGAGGAGGAAACAGCATACCACTCACTCCAGTATTCTTGCCTGGTAAATCCCATGGGCAGAGGGACTGAGCGACTGAGCACAAGACTTCATCTATCCCTGGATGTTTGTGGTCCCTTACTCTGAATGGTAGACCACCGTGTCATTCACGTCTCTGAGAAAAGGAGTAAGTTCAGAACCAGTTGCTTATCTCTGGAAGGTCTTTATATTTCCCTTTCTCAGTTCACAATAATTCTGTTCAATGGCCTTGGGTTCCTCTGGGAAAGAACTGGTGACCCATTTTAGGTTTCTTTCCACCAGCCCTCAAATTTGTTCACCTATATACATCAAGCATCACCTCTTTCATTTCTTGAGATTCCATAATCAATACGTTACCATTGCATATTCTTGACAATCAAAACACTCTGATCCTAAGCCAATGTCATTGGTAAGTCACATTAAGGTGCTTCAGGAATCCATAGTGTCAATCACACGTGTCATACTGGAGAACTGACAGTGTGTGTGCCTGTGTGCTCAGTTGCTTCAGCTGTGTCTGCCTCTTTGTGACCCCATGGACTGTAGCCTGCCAGGCTCCTCTGTCCTTGGGATCTCCAGGCAAGAACACTAGAGTGGGCTGCCACACCCTTCTCCAGGGGATCTCCCCAACCCAGGGATCGAACTGGAGTCTGCATTGCATGCAGAGTCTCCACTGTTGAGCTACCAGGGAAGCCTAAGAAAGAGTATTAGATACTCCAATTCATGTCATAAAGCTAGAATAACTCTAATTCTAAAACCCAAAAAGACAGTATTATAAAGGAATCAACAGGCCAATATTATCATGGATATATTTGCAAAGTTTCTAAATAAATTATCAGTAACCCAAATCTAGCAATGTATAACTGGATTAATGGCTCAGTTGAAATTATCCTAAGACTTGCTTGAATACTTGAAAATCAATGAATGTAATTCACTACAACTGAATAAAAAGAAAACCATATGATTATTTCAATAGACAGAAGAAGTACTTTATAAAATTCAAAATCTGTTCATAATAAAGAATAGATACATGAAACTAAAGAGACAACACTGAGGGACTGAGCACACACACATGTGAAAATAAAACTAAAAATTACTTTGAGCTAAATGGCTTGCCATAATGAACTTAGTGATAAATGGGTGATCTTTTCAATGATTTGTGTCAGGTCAATTGGATATCTGTGTTCAAAAAGTGAAGTTTGACCTCTACCTTTCACCTTACAGAGCAATTCTTTGTGATGAAGAAAAGGTCATGACCCAAATTAATTAAACTTGTAGAAGTTAACAGCCGGAAATATTTTCATAATATTGAGATAGGCAAGGATTTTTAAACAGGATACCAAATGTCCCAATTTGGTATAAAAGACAAGATTTATAAACTAGATCTTATTTTTAAAAAAGACACTGTTAAGAAAGTGCAATGACAACTCCTAAGAGGAGAACTTTGAGATACAGAAATCCAAAGTAGGCCCCATGCTTTGGAATCAGATGGTTTAGGTTCAAATATTGACTAGCATATAGCGTCTGTGTGAACTTTGGGTAAATTATTTAAACTCTTTGGGCTTCATTTATTTCATGTAAAATGGAGATGATAATGGATACACTGTAAGGATTATATGTGATAATATATAGTGTTTGTCTATAGTTTTCAACTATATGAGCTAACAAATTTCCTTTGTTGTTAAAAAGACAAAAAACAAAGTAGGACCCATATCCAGAATATATATATATATATGTATATATATATATATATATATGTATTTAAATGTCTACAAATAAATTATAAAAAGTTAGACTCTGAAAATGGGTAAAAGATTTGAACCTCATTTCACAAAAAAAGTGAAAGTGAAGGTGCTCAGTCGGGTCCAACTCTTTGTGACCCCTTGGACTGTAGCCTACTAGGCTCTTCCGTCCATGGAATTTTCCAGGCAAGAGTACTGGAGTGGGTTGCCCTTTCCTTCTCCAGGGGATCTTCCAGGGGTCGAACCCAGGTCTCCCACATTGCAGGCAGACGCTTTACCATCTGAGCTTCCAGGGAAGCCCTATTTCACAAAATAGGATACCCAAATGCTCCCCTAAATATATAGACACATCACTGATATAATATTATCAGTGATTATATTAATAAAAGGTGGAAACTGAAAGCACAATATGATACTGCCACACCCCCATCAGACAGGCTAACACTAAAAAGCTGATGATGCCCAGTTAGGTGAGAATATAAACAACTAGAACTCTAGTATTCTACCAGAGGAAGTGATCAGTTGGTGCAACAAGTTGACAAAACTGTTTTTTGGCATTTAGCAAAGCTCAACACACACCTACTTTATGAGCCAGCAACCCTACCCCTGAGTACATATCAGATGAATACTTATATTCACCAAAAGATATGTTCAAGAATCACCAGAGTAGCTTTTCTCATAACTGCCCCAAATTAGAAACAACCCAATTAGCCATCAAAACTAGAACAAAACAAATTGTATTGTATTCATACAATGCAGTTATACAGAAATGGAGAACAAACAACCCAAACTACTTTATACATACAATAACATGAATGAATTGAAAGAGGAAATGGCAACCCACTCAAAAAGTCTTGCCTGAAAATCCCATGAACAGAGGAACCTGGTAGGCTATATAGTCCATGGGGTCACAAAAGAGTCAGACACGACTTAGTGAGTAAACAACAACAAATATACCAAGAAAAATGAATGGGTTTTATTTTCAATCATCTAAACTTTCCAGGAGAATTTGACTATACTATCAAATAGAAAGTAAGTAAAGGTACTTCTGTTTTATAGGTTAGTTAGGGTTTCCCAACATGTGGGTTCATTAGATCTGTCCACTGTCTTTCTTCCTTTTAATGTTTCTGTATTTGGTCCTCTCTCTTGGCCTATGAAGCAGATGGTCTTTGTCAGTTGAATTATACCAGACCTTTGAATTTTTCCCACAAGCATACCTATGCTCTAACATCTTTTTTCTATAGGCCAGAATAACATACCCATCATCTTTATGCTTGCAAACGGTACACCAGATGAATGCTAAAGCAGAAATGATATATAGATACCTAATTAATACACATATGACTCACAAGATACAGAGCCAACTGAAATTGTCTCCTGTGCTTTTGGTAAATTTATCAGAGTAAGACGGTTAGCTTATTGCTTTGTTTACGACTCTCTTTTTTACTTCATTTGATCATGATTTGGTGAGTTTGAGGAAAATGCAGTTTAGATTGCTTGAGTTTTGGCCTGCACACATTAAATCATTAATGAGTGAATACCTACTATTGCTAGGGGCCAGAGACATAAAATTAATGATGTATGGTTTTTCTATGGGCTCAATGGAGAGAGAGAGACTGTGAGTAGGTAATTTAAAAACTGTAATTTGTTAAAAAGTACAGGTAAACAGTTTTATGAAAACACAGGAGAGGAAGAGTTTAACTCTCCCCTGAAAAGTCAGGGAATATATATTTAGTTAAAACTACTCATGTGGGTCAGGAAGATCCCCTGGAGAAGGAATAGGTGGCCCATTCCAGTATTCTTGGGCTTCCCTGGTGGCTTAGACAGTAAAAAATCCACCTGCAATGCAGGAGACCTGAATTTGGGCCTGACAACCCACTTCAGTAATTGGGAGAATTCCCATGGACAGAGAAGCCTGTCCATATCTGTGTGGACAGGAAAGGCAGTGGGTGCTAAGAAGAGGACATCCCCCAACCAATGGCGGTTAAACTCTCAGTCAACTGAGATCCTTTTTCAGCACGCACACACACATGCACACACACACACATTACTGTAAATATGTTGACTATTACTGATGAAATGGAATTACAGAAAGAACCACCTAAAGTAAATCATAGTCTCTAATTTACTAAGATCAAAAATTCAGGGTCTTACTTATGAGAATCAGAATTGTGCTTTGGGAAAAGTTTAGAAAGCAAAATGAAGAAGAGAAGTAGGTCAAGTGAATGATTGCTCAAGACTAAAAAGCCTCCAGGAGACAGTAAACCTAAAGGCATTTGCACTTTAGTATAGCAGGAACGTCACCCCTAGTGTATTTCTTAGACCTGTGATAAACCATCCCTTTACCCACAGCTAGTTAAAGCAGGGGTGCTGAACAGGTACAACTCCATGCATGCCAAAGTCCTTCCAGGATCAGGAATTGGTTTCATTCATCTTGTTTAAGGGTATGCAAATTTTAGCATAACTTTGGCTCAGTGGTAAAGACTTTGCCTACCAATGCAGGAGATGTGGGTTCAATCCCTGGGTTGGGAAGATCCCTTGGAGAAGGAAATAGCAGCCCACTCCAGTGGGAAATCCCATGGACAGAGGAGCCTGGTGGGCTACAGTCCATGGAATTGCAGAGTCAGACACAACTTAGGGACTAAACAACAACAACAATGTCATATTGCATCAATAACTTTTTCTGGATTTGTGTGGATCTCAAAGTTCTTCCCAGGCCCTGGACCACTAGATTCTTTACTTTTCTCCATGGGTCTGACACCTAAAAGCGAATCTCCTATAACATTCCCAGTAGTAGAAATCTCTGCTTTATCCTTGTCACACCCACTAACTCCAAGGCTGCGTTTTCTCATGTACCAAAATGGTACTCAGTGTATTGGCAGGCAACACTTTGTCCCTCCTGCTTGATGCTGCACAAACGTATTAGGTCTTTAAACTGATCTCCATAACACTGAGCTGGCTCTGCATAGAAGCCAGCTGTAACTTATCCCCCTGCCCTGACACCCTGGCTTTGTTCTTAGCTCCAGGAGGAATTTGCTGACCTGCAGCTCTTTGAAGCACACTCTCCATTTGCTCCCATTCCTCCTGGCTTCCTGCTCACGCCGGCCCTGCTGCTCTGCCCTGTTCTGTTTCTTTGCTTGTCCTGTTCCTGTGCCGCTTTCACCACCCTTTTAGGGAGCTCATCGAGCTGAGCCTGATCCCTGTGTCTGTACGCTGGGTGTAGACCACTGTGGTGGGACCCTTAATTGGATTTGCTTTGGTTCTGATTGCAAAGACCTGCTACATATTAGATGATGATAATAATAGAGTCTCTGTGTGAGAGGCTTTCTATACATTATCACAATTAATATTCACAACGTTTTTAGGTTATCCATCACCTTCCTGACTTTTTACATGAAGAAACTGCAGGTCAGAGAGTAAGACACTCTGCTGGAGGTCACATAGTGAATACACGGAAGCTCGGGTTGTCTCCTTCCACAGTTTCTCCTACAAATCATTACATACCCTGCCTCCCTGTATATAGACACAGATGAGATTCTGCATTATAACCCACCCACCCCCTCTGCCCAGTCCTAAAGGCCATAACTATATCCATCACTTTGCTAGCATTTCTCTTAGTTCTCATCAGTCAGTTGTCTCTTTGTGCGGGCAGGTCTTCAGCCTGCCCCAGAGCGTTGTCCAGATGTATGCTGGTGGTGTGTACCAACCCCTCCAGGGGCTAATTTTGCAAGAAGCATCTCAAGGCAACAAAGAGTGAGATACTTAGTGGAAGGGTGCTCTAGGAAGGAAAGGAGCAAATAAAGAAACAGCTGGATTCTCAAGAGGAAATCCTTTGATTCCTATTATGAAGGTACCTTCTTAAATGAAAACTTCAAGGTGTAGCATGAGTGTACTTTTGCTGCCTCTTGTGTATGAAACACACACAAACATTGGCTTTTTTAAAGTAGTGGAACAATAAACTAAAAACTAACAAAAATCATTATTCATGATGGAGGTAAAAAAAAAATGAAGAGGACTATTCTTTATTTAATGGTCTTGACTTTGGAACCAGGGAAATGTTCTACGTTACTATAAATAAAAAGGGAAACATAGTCACAATCTCTGAAATTATAAAGCAAAATTAAACCCGTGAACATAGTTGTTTGTGAAGTTGGCAGCATAATGACACAGAAAAATTAGTACCAATGACTTCTAACCACAATAATTTGAATAATTCTACTATACATATCTAATAAAATAATCCCAAGAATACAAGAAACTGCCAAGAAACTTTAGACTATTTTAGTATTAATGTTGGTATTAGTGTTTTGGAAATATTAGATACATGAAAGTGAAAGTATTAGTTGCTCTGCTGCTGCTAAGTCGCTTCAGCCATGTCCGACCCCATAGAAGGCAGCCCACCAGGCTCCCCCATCCCTGGGAGTCTCCAGGCATGAATACTGGAGTGGGTAGCTATTCCCTTCTCCAGGGGATCTTCCTGACCCAGGGTTTGAAACTGGGTCTCCTGCATTGTATACAGATTCTTTACCATCTGAGCCACTAAGAAAGCCCATTAGATCATATTTAAGAATAAAATTAAATAGGTAATTAGTGCAGTTAAGGGGAAAGAGTCTCAGAGTAAGACAAAAGGTACATAAAATCAATAAAGGAGGGTAAAATACTATAATTTTTCATTTGAATTGGAAGTATCAACATGAATTTAGAATTTTTTTCTCTTTCTATAAAGACATGTATTTCCTGGCCTTATTTTTGGAAAAAAAAATATGTCTAGAAGTGATAACAACCCAGTGGCAATTGCAATGTTGGCATCCAGATTGTTGCTTTATATGCTATTTCTCACCAAAAGGAATCAGGATCCCTCAGAAAAATGGCTCATTTCCTGTCTGGGGCAGAATTTCTATAAGAAGAGCCAGAAATACCTTGGTGTGCAAGACAAACTGCTGAGATTATAGTAGAAAGCCATAGGAGCCAACTTGAATGGGGTCCCAGTGGCCAAAATAATTGGCACAAATTAAGCATCAAAAAGAAAAATGAATTCAATGGATTAAAATATATCAATTACATTATAATTCATAGAAATACTCCTTTAATAGGTTAACTCTGGGTGTTGCTAGGATACCAAGTCATTGTTTGAAAAGTAAGCAAATAAAAATAAGACATCAAGTATTTATCTTGTCTTTTTATACAAATCATGTTTCCGAGTAGCTCTTTATACGTGAATTCCAGTTCATAAATGGAGAAGGAATAATAGAATTAGAATTCATTACTTTGCAACTCATAATGAAATGGTATTTGTAGTTAACACTAATTATTGGCTGCTTAAGCCACTAGATGAAAAGTTGATGGTGGATTTTAAAATGGATGGATTAGGCTGGTGAAACGAGACCCAGACATTTGGGCCTCCTGATCTAAGGCAGTACGAAGTACAGACTCCCAACCATGAGGCAGTTTTGCAAAGAAAAAGATAAAGTTGAATTTAATCAAGATTCTAACTATCAATTTATAGGAATGATAAAGGATAAGCATTGTATTAAACCACAAAGATGCAATTGGTACAAATCATAAAATAGGGAACTCTTTAAGATGAATTAGATGATTTATTTATTAAATACTTAGCACTAAAAAGAGGAATCTCAAAAGATTCTTATCAACCACATGTAATGTGTGTGGTGTATGGACTCTGATTTTTAGGAATCTAAGCATGAAAAGAATTTGCTGAGACTCTACTTTTAGGGATTTATAATTAATTTTTATGTGTAATAATAATATAGTCCTAATACTTTAAAAAGGGCTTCACTAGTGGTAAGGAACCTGCCTGCCAATGTAGGAGACATAAGAGATTCAGCTCTGATCCCTGGGTCTGGAAGATCCTTTGGAGGAGGTCAGTCAACCCACTCCTGTGTTCTTGCCTGAAGAATCCCATTGACAGTGGAGCCTGGCCAGTCATGGTCCATAGGGCTGCAAAGAGCCAGGCACAACTGAAGCAATTTAGCATACAATACTTGAAAAAAAAAAATCTTTGTTAATTATACACACTGAACAAAAGGAAGGGCGAAATATGATGCTCGGGCTTTTCCTGATAACAACCCGTATCTTGGTCCCAGTCTCCAGAAGCAGGGCCTGAGATGAGGATTTGTATGCAAGAAGTAACTATGGAAGGGCTGCTAGGAGAGGCTGGTAGTGGGCGTGGTCGGGGGGACCCCCAGCACAGAGAGCGGAAGTCAACAAGGGTGTGCCGTGCAGTGCTAAGTCGCTTATGTCTTGCCTGCCCTCTTTGCGACCCTGTGGATGGAAGCCCGCCAGGCTCCTCTGTCCATGAGATTGTCCAGGCAAGAACACTGGAGTGGGTTGCCCTATCCTCCTCCAGGGGATCTTCCTAACCCAGGGATCGAACCCATGTCTCAGGTCTCCTGCATTGGCAAGTGGGTTCTTTATCCACTTGTTGGGAAAACCCAACACGGGTGTAATTTCAGGCAAACTCTCATGAAAGGTAGCTTCAACTCTGATTATCAGGAGAACTCTGAAATTACACCACAGAGCTGCTCTGTCCTGAAGCAGAGAGCTTGTTCTCACGTGTCCCACCCATCCATCATTGGCTAAGGATCACTTGGGAAGATGTAAACCCCTGGATGCTCCTGAGCCTTTGCTCAGGAACCCAAGGACAGGCATTGGAAGAGGAATCTCACGTGTGGGTCTTCAGAGATAAAAGCACACTGGAGCTTGGACAGGGACACAATGATGGTAAATGGATCTGAGAGCCTCTGAGTTGGGCACCTACAGGGTCTGTATTAAGGACCCTCCAGTAGAGAGAGGGAATGTGGGTGGTGATTGAAGAAGAAACAAGATGCACGTAATATCGAGACATGTTGGAGCAAGATGCACATGCTGGAAAATTTCCATAAAAACTTGGAAAAAGTAAGCACTCATGACTGTCTCACCTGTTAAATATACTGCATGATACAAGCAATTCTAATCTTAAAAAGATTCATTGGCTGTGAAAGTTTGTTCCCTTCAGTTGTTGAAAACTTGGAAAGGATTTACCTGTGGAAAAAATGTCATATGGTGGTTAGTTCCTAGGATAACCCACAGAAGACACTTCTGCCCATAATTGCGAGGGAGTCCATATGCTCACAATGAAATATAGTGGAAAACACCACAGAGGCAGAACAAGTAATTAAATCACACCATACTTCCGAGAAGGAAACTGCTTTTGCTTTGTCTCTGATGCTCTTAGGGAAAGCAGCTGTTCTTTTTTTTTTAAGCTTTTTATTTTATATTGGAGTATAGCCGATTAACAATATTGTGATTCTTTTAGGTGAACAGCAAAGTGACTCAACCATACATACACATGCATCCATTCTCCCCCCAAACCTCTCTCCCATCCAGGCTGCCACTTAACATAGAGCAGAGTTCCCTGTACTAGACAGTAGGCCATTCCTGGTTATCCATTTAATTTTTTTGGTTATCCATTTTAATTATAGCAGTGGGTACATGTCCATCCCAAACTCCCTATTCCTTCCCTCTATCCTTCCCCCGGAAAACCATGTTCTCTAAGTCTCGGAGTCTGTTTCTAGTTTTGTAAATAAGCTCATTCCTTTTCAGATTCCACATATAAGGGATGTCATATGATAGCTCTCCTTCTCTGTCGGGCTTACTTCACTCAGCAGGACAATCTCTGTCTCCATCCAAGTTGCTAAAGCGGTGTTCTCAGAGCTCCTTTGGTTTCAGTTTTTTCTCTGCCAAAGGGCCACTTTACAACTCGACCATCAGCTAAGAGAAGGTTGGAGGCGTGTGTTCGGGAGGGTGTTCACTCTTTAATATCAGTACCCAAGGGGTTGCTTTGCCGCTGCTGTCTCAGCGGTGTCATGCTCCGTGCTCAGATCACAGACTTCCTCACACAGGGTGTTCTCTGGCCCCTTCAACACCCCATGCCCTGCTTGCTTCCACTTGAAACACGGTGAGAGTTTTGGTTAGAAGGTGAAGTATGAGGGGAGACTCCTATAAAATTGAACTTGTTTCTTTCAACACACTGTGGTACCTGGGCATAAAAGTTTGGTCTCTTACGAATCCATCTTTGATCTGCTATTTCATGAATGCACTATGACTCAGATGATTGCCATTAACTAATGTCCAGGCCTTTTTCTATTCTAATAAATATTTCTTATCCAAGCAGCATGACATACTCAGTCACACACACTGTTGAATTCAGTGCTTATTAAAAATACTTGGCACCCTTATACAGACGAGGGTCGGGATGATGGGGTACCTCCCCAAAGTCACACTGTTGGTAAAATATAGAGCCAGGATATACGCTTGTCTGACTCTAACTGTCCACGTTCTTTTCTATTCTGCCTCAGGAAGAGCTGGGGAGATGTGGCATGGTCCATCCTTCCTTTTTCTGTCCGTTTTCTAGATTTCCTTTGGAAAAGCTGTCATTGTTTTACCAAGAACTAGGATAATTTTCTTTCCATCAAAGGATGCATAACAGCTCTATGTGATAAATACTATTGCTGTCCTTATTTTAAAGATAAGGACAGAAGCCAAGGAATTAAATTTAGTCAAAGTCACCTGGGTAAATAAGTGGCAGGACTGGCTTCTGAATATAATATGACCATCAGGGCTTCCTTGGTGACTCAGATGCTAAAGAACCTGCTTGCAATGCAGGAGACCTGAGTTTGATCCCTGGGTTCGGCAGATCCCCTGGAGAAAGGAATAACTACCCATTCCAGTGTTCTTGCCTACAGAATTCCATGTACAGAGCAGCCTGGTGGAGTACAGTCCACGGAGTTGTGAAAAAGTCAGGTACCACTGAGCACATGGGCACACACAGTATGAATATAAGGCCTGAACCAGTATGCAATCAGCCTCACAAGGACTGAAGGTTTAGCTCAACGGCAAGGCAACAATATTCCCAGGAGGGCTCATCAGTAAGTCCAGACCACTACTAGTCTAGCCAATACTTTTGTGGAAGATTGCACTTTCCAGAGATAGTGGCAACACTATTTCCGATCTGATGTGCTCTTCTTAAAATATGAGCTTGATAGTCCTTCTGTTGGGTGGAGTAGAGTCTGTTTCCTCTCCCTTGGACCTGGGCTGATCTTTGCAACTGTCTCCACTAATTGAGTCTGGAACCAATGACACTGTATGGCTTCCAAGGCTGAGTTGTAAAATTAGCAGCACTTCTGCCTTATTCTCTAAGAATGCTTGTCCTTGGAGCTCACCAGGACTGTAAGCAAGCCCTAAGCAGTCCATGGAGAGCTACATGGAGGGGAAACCAAGTTCCCAATCCATGGCCCTGGTTGACATCCCAGTCAATGGGCCAGCACCGAATCTTCAGTCACAGATGGGTACCGCCTTGCAAGTGACTCTTCTGTTCTCCAGTTAACCGGCCCCACCCAGCTGACATTACATGGAACCTGCTCAGCTCTACTCAAAGCAGATTTGTGAGCAACATATATGATTGCTGTTGTTTTAAGACCTTAACATTAACATATTATTAACATATTAATAATTCATATTATTATGTTGCAGCTGTAACAGATTATAACAGCTCCAAAAGCAATGTCCTCTCAGGATTATATTTGGTGCCTAGTAGTGGTGGTGGTGATGTTAGCAGGACTGGGATAGGATAAATGATTGACATTGATGTGTCAGGTACCTCACCTGGTCCACCACCCACCTCATCTGGTCTGTTTCCTAAATTAACTCTGTGCAGAAAGTGCTCTTATTCTAAGTTTACAGGGAAGGGAACTGAAGTCCAGAGAGTTCAGCCCCTTCCTTATCTGACATTCCTGGCATCAACAGATACGCAGTGAAACTGGGATTCAAGTAAGGCCTTTCTGAATCCAAGCACATGTCTTATCACTAATATTTTATTTCTGCCTTGAATCCTGGCCCATTAAAAGATGGTGACTACTTGTGGTAAACTAAAAAAGTACAGGACTGAAGAGGCTAATTAAAAACTGAAGCTTTCCTCGTGTCTAGGATAGTAGAGTACATTGTTGACTGTGGCTGCTGCTGCTGCTGCTAAGTCACTTCAGTCGTGTCCAACTCTGTGCGACCCCATAGATGGCAGCCCACCAGGCTCCCCCATCCCTGGGATTCTCCAGGCAAGAACACTGGAGTGGGTTGCCATTTCCTTCTCCAATGCATGAAAGTAAAAAGTGAAAGTGAAGTCGCTCAGTTGTGTCCAACTCTTCACGATCCCATGGACTGTAGCCTACCAGGCTCCTCCATCCATGGGACTTTCCAGGCAAGAGTACTGGGGTGGGGTGCCATTGCCTTCTCCGGTTGACTGTGGAAGTCACACCAAAGATGTGATTCCCAACTTGAATATAATAATAATAAGACTGGTGGTGACGATGATGATGAACATGATGGATAACTACTACTGATAGAGTAAATATTAAAAATACAGTATATTAAAAAAAAGAGCCAGGAAAGTGAGAGCCAGGTTCTACCGTGTCAGGGGCTTCATGCAGATAGACACATCAGCTGTTCTAGGATGTAGGCGTTTTTGAATCCCCACACAGGATAAAAGCACTGAGATTCACACAGGGCACAAAAATGTCTTACTTTTTTGATTGGAGTATAGTTGTTTTACAATGCTGTGTTAGTTTCTGCTATATAGCAAAGTGAATCAGCTCTGTGTGTGTGTATATACACACACACTGTCTTTTTATTTCCTTCCCCTTCAGGTCGCCGCAGAGCACCGAGTGCAGTCCCCTGTGCTGCAGAGCAGGTTCTCATCAGTTATCCATTTTATACGTAGGAGTGTATACATGTCAATCCCAATTGCCTACACCCTCCCCTTACCCCCTTCAATGTTTATTTAAAATTAATATTTAAATTCAGAGTGAGGCATATGTTTGTTCTCTATGTCTCTGTCTCTATTTCTGCCTGGCAAATAAGTTCATCAAAACCATTTTCTAGATTCCACATATATGCGTTAATATATGATACTTTGCTTTTCTCTCTTGGACTTACTTCACCCTGTATGAAAATCTCTAGATTCATCCACATCTCTGCAAATATGGCATGATTTCATTCGTTTTTATGGCTGAGTAATATTCCAGGGTCATATAACTTTCTGAAAGCTGACAGTGAGTAACTCTGATGGGACAGTCACCCTCATTATACTATCTGAAAGAGGGAGCTGAGGAAAACATACATACGATTCCAATGAAATGTATTATACTGACTGACAGTGAGTGAACAAGGTGGGAAGCAAGGGCAGGATGAACAGACATCCATCAGTAGCTTGATATCAGGTGGATGCTAAGTCGAGACAGTGAGTGAGTCTCTAGGGTGTCTCAGAAGGCTGTAAGCTACTACAGGGGGCTTATAGGCATAGCTGTGACTTGAAGTTCCCACCAGCTGGGCCCTTTTCTTCCTGGCATTTGGTGGCTGTGGCAGCCCCAGAGAACACTTCTCCACCCTCTGATGCTTGAAAATCCCAGTACTTAAGGCCACCATGCTCCTGGAAACAGTGGCAGGCGTTAAAGCTTCAATGCTACTTGTACAAACACTCCTTGCTTCTGCTGGCTCTTATTAAAATGTATGAGTTAGTTTCCTGTCCACCAAGGGGCATCTCTGATCTGTTCCGGAGAACATTTCAAATGGGCCAGCCAACCTTGAAGGACTAGTCCTCCCTATCCCAAAGGAAAACATGGACCACTAACAGAACAGCCTCAAGCCCAGACCCCTGTGACAAAGCATTGGTCCTACTTGAAATTTCCCCAAAGACAAATACTTCTGAATAAAATTGAAGTCTGGAGGAGAGGAGGTTGTGAAGAATATTTCTTCTGACTTGTTGGCAAGAGACCATTTGTGGAGGAAAGCATGTTTTAAAAATATAGTCACCTGTTTCCATTGTTAATTCCAATTCTGAAGTTAGGGGTATCTGCTTGTATTTTTGAAAGAGAGGGAGCAGGGAACAAAATCCTCGTTGCCATAGGAATGAGAATTCTCTTCCAATAAGAGAAGTGTGAATTCAAGTGAAAAATTGGAATCAGAGAAGGTGAACTATTCTGAAAGAACAGTTATCTGTTGTCCTGCAAAAATCTATAGCCAGACAGAAAAAATAAATTCTAAAGAATATGCAGAGTGTGGAATTGTGAATTTCCCCATACATTTTCACTTAATTTTTCAGTAACAACTAGGAATCTTTGGTTGATATGGTTTAAATGTCAACCTCAATACTTATTTAAAATTAATATTTAAATTCAAAGTTATGTCTTGGTATTAAAAACAGACAACTGAGAGACGTCAACTTAGCAGCTGAATAACAAATATTTAAATTTCTTTTCAACTGTTTCACTTACATTACAGAAATGATGTGGGGTCTGACAGGTACTTGAAAGCTTTGGAGAAGGTCTGTGGTTTTTGAAACACCATGAATGAGTGCCTTGGAGTCTGTTTCTTTGAAACGGCTGATGACAAAATGTTGGATTATGAGATTTGGAGTTAGACAAGTTTACAGGTGAATCCTGACTTCACCATAGGTTGTCTAAAATAACCTCTGGCCCTTTCTTTCACCTGTCTGAACACAATGAGGACAGCAATTCCTACTTCACAAGATTAAAAACCACGGCGCATTTTAAAACTCAAAGCAGAGACTTCTCTGGGGGTCCAGTGGTTAAAAGACTTCACTTTCCAATGCAGGGGACCCTGGTCAGGGAGCTAGGATCCCACATGACTTGTGGCCAGAAACAAACAAACAAACAAACAAAAAACCCAAAGCATGAGACAGAAGCAATAACAAATTCAACAAAGACTTTTAAAAAGGTTCACATCAAAAAATCTTAAAAAAAAAAAAAAGCTCAAAACAACGCCTGCCACATAGTAGGAGAACGTTGACTGGCAGCTTTTGTGACTATTGCAATCACACGCCATTTGGTTCAGTTAACTGGTCTCACTTTTTCAGTTTAATTCAAATCACATATTCAGGGATCAGGACTCCTAGATTTGGATCACATGGGATATCAGATAGGATTAGGTGTGACGGCTTGTGACAGATACCCCAAGTAATGGTAGTTTAAAACAAGATGCACGTTTATGTTTTCTCCTGTGTTAAATAAATCCCAGGATACGCAGCACAGAGCTGGTACTGGAATCAAGGGCTCAGCGTCCTGTTCCTAAGGAAGAATGGGAGCCTAGATATTGGAAGGCAGCTGGCAGTCTGTCAGTTGTCTATTGCATCTTCCTTCTCAGTCCTGATTATAAAGCCTCATGCTCTATAGTCTTTCTCAATGGAAGGAAAGGGAGAAACACCCAAACTGGCCACAGTAAGTGAAACACCTTTGTTTCCCTATTTTAATTTACCCAGGGTTCTGAGTAAGTGTGCATTCCAATAACAACGACAACAATTTATCAGCATTGCACTAAACGCTGGAGAAGGAAATGGCAACCCACTCCAGCATTCTTGCCTGGGGAATCCCAGGGACAGAGGAGCCTGGTGGGCTACAGTCCATGGGGTCACAGCGAGTCAGACACAACTGAGTCCACACACACTTACTAAATGCAGTAAATGTTGCCCATATTGATGTTATATGTATTTATAAAATCATGTGAGCAGTATTTTCCACTCTTATTTGAGAATTTGGACCAGGAAGGACTTTCTCCACAGGTAAGGCTAGTATGTGCAGTAAGAGCAAATCAGCTGCTAAATGTCGTGAACGCGGGAAGAACAGATCTAGGATTTTATGATTACTAAATAAAAACCAACTATTTTTACCCTGTGAATTGAGTACTGCTTGTTACCTCTACTTTGAAAGTGATGAAATAAGGTTCAACAAGGTTCAGTAGTGTTGCCATAGTCGCATCACAGGTGATACCATGATCTGTAGCTAACTTTGCTTGCCTCCAAGGTCTGTGCAATTATATATATGTACACACACACACACACACACACACACACATGCATGAACTGGTTACTCAAGCATTCTGTGAAAAATTAATAAAACATGGTCATGGAACACATTTAAAAAGAAAACACCAGGAAAAAACAGAATATAATATTTTATTTATAATACAGACATAATTGTGTGAAAATGCCCCCCAAAGACTGGAAACAAATAAACCATTTTCTTAACAGGGGTAGACTCTTGGTGGTGGGGTTAGTTAGTAGTGTGCTAAAGCTGGCTAGTAAGAGCCTATGGTTAAATATTCAGGAGCTTTGAGAGCTAGTTGTTAAACTGTTGGTAGCTTTAAAAATGCCAGGATGGGTGTATTTGCAACAGGCAAATTGACACAGACTATAAATCACGGCTTTATTTTCCCCCTAGAAAGCCAGTTTACCAACACAATACTTGTTTGCTGCTCACATCTTTCATGCTTTTGTGTATTGTGTTCTATATTAAACCATTTTGCAATAACATAAATTAGCATATAGCCAAGAAAAAAGAATATGATAGAGTTCATACGGGATAAAGGGCTTCCCAGTTAGCACTAGTGGTAAAGAACCTGCCTGCCAGTGCAGAAGACATGAGACTTGGGTTCAATTCCTGGGTCAGGAGGATCCCCTGGAGGAGGGCATGGCAACCCACCCCAGTTTTCTTGCCTGGAGAATTCCATGGGCAGAGGAACCTGGTGGGCTATAGTCTGCAGAATCGGACACAACTGAACAACTAACACACACACACATACACACACACACACACACACACACAAGCGCATTGCATTCATCGAGCACCTTTATTTCTATTGTTATTACATCAGCCCCACTTCAGATCATCTCGGAGGTCGGGGAGCCCTGATGTAGATGATCTGCGTGTGGCTTTCCTTCATCCTTGCTGGTGTCTTTGAACTCAGAGCTGGCTGTGGGTTCAGAGGAGAGGTAAGTCCTGAGAGTCTTTTTCAGGCGCAGTGCCCATCTCAGCCCTACCTTCCTCACCGGAGAGGGTGGTGAACAGCTTCAATAAAACAACACCTGTGTGTAACGGGCCTTGAGCCACACAGCATGTTTTCTCATATAGTTCTTGTTGGAAGTTAATGCAACTTTCAGTCACAGGTGGTCTTCCAGTACCTCGTGTGGTTTGGAATTTTTCTTTTGACCTTCCTTCATTCTGTAAATCTAACTCCAAGTAGAGGAAAAAAGGCTTAATTTAAGAGGATCTGTAAGAGACCATTGACCTCCTTCTTGAAGAGGCTGAATTCCTCATCTGAGCACTGAACAGGCACACACCGAACAGGTTGTTCCCTGCAATCCCTAACCCCCAAGTACATGGCCAGGCTTGGCAGGTGCACTTGGCACAAGCTATTAGGCCCATGAAAAACAAACCTCCCTCAACAAAGTGCTCCATCCACCTGCCGCAGTACTGACATTGATATTCTTGGGTGCACATGGCAAACGCGGTTGTAGCTTTGGTGGGAGTGAGACAAGGCTGTAACAAGACACCTACTGCAATTGTAGTCATACGATGAGAAGGAGGCCAGACAAATCAGGCAGCTTTCAATGCAACGTCCAGAAAAGCACACAGGGGCTTTTTTTTCAGTCCATTGCCTGCCTGGTGTGCTGAGTCACAGCCCTAGCTTCTGTTGTGGGAAAAGGCTGCTTATATTGAATTATCCTGCACCCAGGGAGGCAGAGCAGCCCCAATTGTCCTGGCAACCTTGCTCCTGTTGAGTCACTGAAACCAAAGATTCCAAAGACCCATTATTTCCTCTGCTCATCCTCTGGGGATTGATGTAAACTAGATCCTTCTGTGCATTGCCTATTTCTTCTTCCATCTGGTTCAGATTAAAACAGTTGAGAAAATATCCATGGTCTAATTTGGAATCTGCAGAGTGTAAGAATAGTGATATTGTCAGATCAAATTAAGCAGTATTTATCAAACAACTACCCTCTGTTAGGCACTTTGATACGAACCTCTATTGAAATTCTTCTTAGCAATTCCACTCCCTCAGCTAACTCACTTGATCCAGAAAACTGTAACTCATTGATTGGGCAAATTAAAAAAAAAAATATATATATATATGTAAAAATCAAGTGTTAATTGATCACGTGTCTGATGTTATGAGCTTCTCCATTGGCTCAGCGGTAAAGAATCCACCTGCAATCCAGGAGATGCAGGAGACATGGGTTCGATTCCTGGTTTGGGAAGATCCCCTGGAGGAGGGCATGGTGACCCACTCTAGTGTTCTTGTCGGGGAAATCCCATGGATAGAGGAGTCTGGCAGGCTACGGTCCATGGGGTCACAAAGAGTCAGACACAACTGAGGTGACTTAGCATGCACGTAGGTCTGATGTTAGACTATGTGCTGTATGTTCATTATTATTCAAAAATTTGCAAATGTTAAAATCATTCTCAGTTAGAGGGAGAAATGGAAATGCAGAAATTCCCAGGGAAAGGAACAATTTGTGAGACATTCAATCCACCGCACAGTAACATCAGAAAAACCAAGTACCCCCCCGGGGTGTCATAGGTGCCTCTTCGCACTGTCAAGGCCTGGGGGAGACAGATGTCATCCTTTCAGGTCTGTCTCTTAACCAAAAAACAGAATGACAGAGCCTGTAGTTCTGACCAATTTCATTGGAAACAAACACCACATTCTGCCGCTATGTATGTAATTACTCCTGTTCTAGCATAATGCTTAAAGCAGAGCTCCACCGAGGGGATGGAGAAATAAAACACTTTGTTTACACTCTTAGCAGAAAAAATATGTATTCCAAACATTAGCTTCATCCTTTCTGTTAAACACACATATTACGGCAAATTCTTCATGTACGTTTTTTCTCCAATATACAGGTCAATAAATGCTATCATTATGTAATTCATCAAGGGTGATTTGTTGAGACGTTAATCCAATTCAGGAGAGTCTCCAGAACAATGCCCTGACATCCATAAACTCTCCTTATTTTTTTTTAGTTTCACCATCAAAAGAGTGTAGCAAATGCTACAGATTTATCATGCCCTTTCTCTCTGTGTCGAAGGTTAATCACATCATGAGTCTGAAGGCTCCTTTTCCCTTATTTCTTTCAGTTTTATGAGTTATTACATTGGCCTTCAGGTTTAAATCAACATATATCAATTGGAATTACAATTCAAATTCCATTTGAGATTTCTGATTGCACAGAGTTGCTGCTGAAATCAATAATAAACATGACCTCCAGAAGAGATGTAAAGAGCTCTCCAGGAAATATTGGTCAAGAGACTGTTAAAAATGAAACATCTTCAAATCAAAATCCTGCCCCTATAGCATTTAGAGTTGTACCTACTAGGGAAATGCATCTACTGAGTATTTTCTTAAGTTCCAAATATTCTCAAGATCTCTCATGCATATCATTTTCACTTACATGTACAATATATTTTTACACTCTATTTTTCAAAACAGAAAACTGTAGTTAAAGGTTATGTGAGAGACAAATTAGACATGCAACTTGATACTTTTAAATATACATACATATATTAATATATACTTTTTTAGAGCAGTTTTAAGTTTACAGAAAAATTGAGCCGAAAGTACAGAAGTTTCCTGTATGCCCTCTGCCCCCATTCATACACATATCCTCTCCCGTATTCAATATCCCCCTACCACCAGAGTGGTACATCTGCTATAATTGAGGAACCTACACTAACACATCATTGTCACCTAAGTCCATAGTTTACATCAGATTTCACTCTTAATGTTGTACATTTCGTGGGTTTGGACAAATGTACAAAGACATGTACCCATCATCATGGTATCGTATAGAATATTTTCTTCAGCTCTCTGCCTTCTTTATGGTCCAGCTGCCACAACCATATGTGACCACTGGGAAGACCCAAGCACCGAAGAATTGATGCCTTCTAAGTATGGTGCTGGAAAAGACTCCTGAGAGTCCCTTGGACAGCAAGGAGATCAAACCAGTCAATTTTAAGAGAGATCAACCCTGAATATTCATTGGAAGGACTGATGTTGAAGTTGCAACTCCTGTATTTTGTCATCTGATGGGAAGAGCTGACTCCTGAGAAAAGTCCCTGATGCCGGGAAAGATTGAGGGCAGAAGGAAGAAGAGGGCCTCAGAGGATGAGATGGCTGGATGGCATCACTGATGCAATGGACTTGAACCTGGGCAAATTTCGGGAGGTGGTGAGGGACAGAGAGGCCTGGGGTGCTGCAGTCCATGCGGTCACAAAGAGTTGGACTTGACCAGGTGACTGAACAACAGCACAGAATATTTTCACTGCCCTAAAAATCCTCTGTGCTCCATGTACTCTTTCCCTCCTCCTTCCTAACCTCTGGCAATGACTGATCCTTTCACTGCACCCATGGTTTTGCCTTTTTCAAAGCGTCATATATTTGGAATCATACAGTAAGTGGTCTTTTCAGATCGGCTCCTTTTATTCAGGAATATGCATCTAAGTTTTGCTCATGTCTTTTCATGGTTTAAGTAGCTAATTTCTTTGCAGCACTGAATAATATTACATTGTCTGCATGTGTTACAGAGCAAAGAGTTGGCTGCCCTATGAAAATAGAAGTTAGTAGTATGGCAGGCTATAGTACAGGCTTTTAAGAAAAGAAAAAGATTTGTGGTGAGGTCTATGGGTAAGGAGACAGGAGGAACGGCTTGCATCTCCCAGATTGATCTGGGATTTTGGTCAAACTTTCATGGATTGAGGGAAGAGAGTTGGTATTCAGAAGCATTGGTGGAGCAGGTTTCCACTGGAGAGCTCTGAAACTTTGCTGTTTATGGTAAGGTATGGTAAAGGGGCCTTCAGCACCAGATCTTCCTGGACAGCGATTCTGATCATGTTCCCATCATGCCCCGGTCCTTTGGTTCAGGTCATTTTTTGAGGTCAAAAATCTCCCATGTGCATGATCCAACTGTATGACTTGTGGTCTTGTTCTGTTGTCTCTGAAAAACTAATCCGGATCTCATTAGAAACAAGATAAGGCCAGTCTGGGGCTGGTTTTCCAGTTATAGACGTACCACTGTTTATTTATTTATCCACTCACCTACTGAAGGGTGTCCAAGTTACATCCAGGTTTTGCCAATTATTAAAAAAATGGCTGTAAACATCTATGTGTTAGTTTTGTGTTTATATAAGTTTTCAACTTCTTTGGGTTGAATACCAAGTATTGTGACTGCTGGAATTGTTTGGTAAGAGTATGTTTAGTTTTGTACTGAGTGTCTTTCTGAAGTTTTTGTCTTCAGGTACAGCCATCACACTTGTGCATCACCACTAAATAAAGCTGAGATGAAACACACTGAAAACTTTTGAGATTTGCCTTTTCCTTTGATTTTACCCTGGGAGAGATTTTCCAAACTTTCAATTCACTCTCATTTCTCAAAGCTGAGACCAATGGACTGTTTCATTCTGCTTAAGCATGAAGTAGATAATTATTCTAAGTCACCTGCAGTGAATACTACCTCTTAATTTCTATCCTTCTTTTTATTATTTTAATTTTTTGTTGTGAACTATTTATAAAGTCTTTATTGAATTTGTTACAATATTGCTCCTATTGCTTGTGTTCTGCTTTTTGACCATGAGCCACATGTAGAAGCTTAATTCCCTGACCAGGGATTGAACCTGCACCACCAGCATTGGAGGGCAAAATCTTAACTACTGGACCAACAGGGAAGTTCCTCTATCCTTATTTTTAATATATATATAGAAAATATTTCACAATTCCCTCAAATACTGTTTGGTTGAACATTTCACTTGAAGGTCCCTTTGAAGGGGAAAGGATATAGTCGAAGACATGTCTATCCCAGCCCTGGAATATTTCATAGAGTAGTAGAACCTCAAATTTTTTCCATGATGAGCATGCATGCATGCTTAGTTGCTCAGATGTGTCTGATTCTTTGCAATCCCATGGACTGTAGTGCTCCATGTAATAAGAGTTGATGCTAAAAGGAAGCTGATTATGGAGGAGCCTTTATCTCAGTAGCCCTTGTATTTTTATTTGGTGTCTAGTCCCGAAGTCTTGGGTAGGGTAAGAGTCTGCATAACAGTTGAAGTGATCAGTCACCACAAATATGTACCCAGGGTTTCAGTTCTCAGGTTAAAAAGACAAAAAGGTTTCCTGCACTTGACTAAGGTATTTGCTTTGTGTAATTTCTATATCAGTGTTCCATTTTAGAAAGTTATTCTGTTGGGTGATTTGAAACCTAGTGTCACATCTAAAGTGAGGTCCTCAAATCTTTCGTACCCCTTCTCCCATCACAACTCCCAAAATATCATGTAAATTACTGATTCTTCCCCTTCTGAGATGAGCAATGTAATCAGGAAATTCTCCTTTTGCCTTGAGATGATTTTCCTGTGCCACTTTCCCAGCTTGAATGGGGAGCTGAGGGAGAAGTAGAGGGAAGAGAAGGCTACAGTCCTGGTACGGAGTTTTACTTGAGTGAGTCTAAAGTCTGAGCTGATTAAATAAGGATCCCACAGAGATAGTTTGAAAGGTGGAGACACTAGTCACTTGCAGTGGAAATTCCAGAAATACTATAAAGAAAGGCTAGAGATAGCAATCTTATTGGAAGAGAGGAGTAGGGAATTATCTTGATTTGAATAGAACTTTACTTTTAGGTGCCAAGATTAAGAAGTGCTTCACATTGATGGAAATGGGAGCTCCCAAGGTAAGATGCTGTAGTAAATGTTATGTCTGATTACCCTTTCCTTTGGGGTGTATATTCTTGTAAAGTTTTTTTACGAGCATCTGAATTGCTTTGGATGATGAAACATAAGCAGAAATGATGCACATCACTTCTGTGTGGAAGAATTTATGGGCTGTATAATGATCTTCCAAGCTCTCTTCTATACTCGGAGAACCCGAGAGATTTATGTGAAGATACTGATGTCATAAGATGATGGAGGTTTTTATCTCCCTGGGGTTGTGAATGACTACTATAGATCCGTAGCAGACACATATTGTGAGTGGGAAATAAGCCTTTGTCATTTTAAGCCTTTGAGATTTGGGGATTTTTTTGTTACTAAAGTTAGCAGATTCTGATAAGTAAAGATGTTTGGTTATAGAAAAATAAAGTTCTATTCTTGTGTACATCTAATTTTGCATTTGTAAATTTCAAGCCAGCTACACACTCATTTGATGCATGAGAATTTGACTATAGAAACTCGGCAAAGAAAATGACATGTTTAAAAAAATGTGGCTGGTTAATCTTGGTACCTTTCAAGGAACATACATTCCAACTTGTGATGGAAGCCTGCCGCTTCTTCTGTGGGTCTTGGCACCTTTGTGCTGCACGTAGTGAAGAATTTTTATCCTGAGGGACTCTAGCCTTTAGACATATGCATAATTTCATACAAGATAACCCAAACAGAAACTAATGACTTCATCTGGAGTTTTGTTAAAAACAAAAACAGAATACCTTCCCACACTGAAGCAGAATATAAGCTGTACCACAGTTCTCAAGCTAGAGTAGAGAAATGTGGTTGGTGGACAGAATATTGAGACTTAGTCTCAGACTGACTTGTGCTGGTGGAATTTAGAGGCTTCTGGAACCTACTGTAGTGTAATTCATAGGTTTTAAGTCTTATTTGAATGTAGACAGTGTTGGTGGAGTCAGCGAATGCTGGATCAGAAGCCCTACTAAACAGGCCACCCTGAACACTTGCCCAGAGGTGATGCTTGAAGACCCCCAAAAGGCTCAGGGGTTGGGACATTGGGCCTGGACTTCCCCATTTCTTGCTGATATTCCCAGAGTGAACTGAGACTTCAAGGTTATGTCCATTAAAGAGCTTTGGGAAAATGGACTTTTTTCCACAAACCTCCTAAAATACCCATCAAACCTTCGAAGGTCTTTAATTCACTTTAACAGGGTGAGTTGGTAATAATCGTGATTTTGAAAGGCTGCTGCCCATCTCTACTTTTTATGACACCATTTGCTCAGTAGATTTAACTGAAGCCAGCAGAATTTACTTACATGACAAAGGGTAATTTTCGAGCTCTTCCTCCCAAGTAGGCCAGTAGAAGGATAGTAAAGAAAACCACAGTTATATTATATAGATATAACATAACAAGATACAGATAGAAGACAATAGCACCACATGAGACAGTTCATATCCAAAATCACTTTTTTGATTAATTTAACATCAGGAAAGGAAAATGGGCTCCCAAGTGTCTTAGAGTATCCTTTTAAATTTCAGAACTCTAGAGGAAAGTATATTGCCCTTCTGTGTCTTTTTAAAAATTATCATAGCCTTTGATAATTTGTGCTTTTAAGATCCATCACTGGAAAGTTTACTCCCTACCAGGAAGTCCAAGATATTTTATTTTAAAGTGTCTAATAGAATTTGGTAATTCAAGCATGTCTGGATTAAAAAAAAAAAACAGCTCAGTGGGGAAGCATTTGGACAATGGAACACTGAAATAATTCTGCTATTCAGTAGACTTTCTTAAAAAATTACTTATTTACTTGACTGTGTCAGATTTTAGTTGCAGTGCATGGGCATGCAGGCTTAGTTGCCCTATGGCATGAGATCTTAGCTCCCCCACCAGGGATCAAACCCACATCCCCTGCACTGGAAGGCAGATTCTTAACCACTGGACCACCAGGGAAGCCCTAGAATCAGTAGGTTCTAAGGAAGTTTTATAAATGATCACTCTCGGGCACTGCAATATTCCTAGGTCTTGTTGCCCTATTTGATGTCATTTGCCCCAAATGCACACATTTTTTTCTTCTATTTTCTTGGTAACTGGGGGTTGACAAAATAATAGCTCTCTAGATTAAATTTTAGAGTCCAACTGGGAGAACTTCAAGATGTGAAGTTTGGAGAAGCAGCCTATGGATCCTCTTCTATTTTCTGTACTCTTTACACATGGGTGGTGGAAGGGGGAATCACCCAGATACTTCGGCTCTGGGTAAGCATTTAAAAGGGGCTTCTCTGGTGGTCCAGTTGGTAAAGAACTCACCTGCACTGGAGGAGACTCATATTCTAACCCTGGGTTGGGATGATTTCCTGGAGAAGGAAATGGCAACCCACTCTAGTATTCTTGCCTGTGAAATTGCATGGACAGAGGAGCCTTGTGGGCTACAGGCCATGGGGTTGCAAAGAGTCTGACACTACTTAGTGACTAAACACCACCACCCAAGCATTTAAAATTCTGAAATGAGTTCCTAGCAACACAAACATTCTTCACATGTTTTCTGGATCAAAGCATCAAACTGCTTACCTCACCTCACTTTAAGATTTTCCTTCTTGACCATCAGATAATGAAGAAAGAGTAACACATCCTAAGTTTCTGATTTTTTTTTTTTAATGAATATGGCTTTAAGTGAGTCTTCTAAAATGTGTCTGAAAGGAAGGGATGAGTTCAAACAAGGTATCAATAGAAAGAAGCAGATCTTGTTAATTGAGCACCTCCTGTGTGCCAGAAATGGGGCTGGGTATTTTACATACACCTAATGGGGCCATCAATAACTATTCTGTTCCTAAGTTAGTGCCTGAGATAGAACCAGAGGCTCTGAAGTCCTAGAAAAGTGTGGGAGCTGGACTGTGAAAACTGGGTCAGTGGTTTCTTCGTGTTCCTAGCTAGGAAATTTGGGCTACTTCTTCCTGTGTGTACTCAGTTGCTCAGTCACGTCTGACTCTTTATGACCCCATGGACTGTAGCCCACCAGGCCCCTCTGTCCATGGGATTTTCCGTCCAAGAATACTGGAGTGGGATGCCATTTCCTTCTCCAGGGAACTTCTTCCTAACTCAGATCAATCAATTTATATCAACAATAATTTTTCCTCTTCTCCCAGTCCAAGTACTCGGGGAATATTTCACCCAGGACAGCTGTTGCTTGTGTATTTGTTTCTAGTGCACACAGGGAGGCTATAAAACCACACAATCATTTTCAAACAAACAAACCAAAACATATACTTCAAAATGGATGGTGTTATCTATGAAGGAATTCTTATCAGATACTAGGGATTTGTTCCAGTGAGACTTTCAGGGATCTGAGTAGCACTGGAGCCTTGGATGTGCTCTTGGGAATTGCCTCCAGAGTTTATGCATCATTTTAGGATTTTCTCAGGATTCGCAGATCATCTGCAATGAAGGAGCCATGTAGCAAGTCGTTGTTGTTCAGCCACTCCGTCATGTCCAACTCTTTGCTATCCTATGGACTGCAGCGTGCCAGGCTTCCCTGTCCTTCACTATTCTCTGGAGTTTGCTCAAATTCATGTCTATTGAGTCTATTGAGTCCAACCCTCTTGTCCTCTGTCGTCCCCTCCTCTTCCTTCCTTCAGTCTTTCCCAGCATCAGGGTCTTTTCCAAAGATTCAGCTTTTCACATCAGGTGGAGCAAAATATTGGAGCTTCAGCTTCAGCATAAGTGCTTCCAAGGAATATTCAGGGTTGACTTTCTTGAGGATTGACTGGTTTGATCTTGCTGTCCAAGGGACTCTCAAGAGTCTTCTCGAGCACCACACAGTTCAAGGGCATCAGTTCTTCAGCACTCAGCCTTTTTTATTGTCCAGCTCTCACATCTGCATGTGACTACTGGAAAAACCATAGCTTTGACTAAACAGACCTTTGTTGGCAAAGTAATATCTCTGCTTTTTAATATGCTGTCTAGGTTAGTCATAGCTTTCTTCCAAAGAGCAAAGTCTTTTAATTTCATGGCTGCAGTCACTGTCCACAGCGATTTTGGAGACTAAGAAAATGAAGTCTGTCACTGTTTCCATTGTTTCTCCATCTCATCTGTTTGCCATGAAGTGATGGGACAAGATGCCATGATCTTTGGAATGTTGAGTTATAAGCCAGCTTTTTCACTCTTCTCTTTCACTTTCATCAAAGAGGCTCTTCAATTCCTCTTCACTTTCTGCCATTTAGGGTGGTATCATCTGCATATCTGAAGATACCAATATTCTCCCAATAATCTTGATTCCAGCTTGTGCTTCATCCAGCCCAGCATTTCACATGATGTACTCTGCATATAAGTTAACTAAGCAGAGTGACAATATACAGCCTTGAAGTACTCCTTTCCCGATTTGGAACCAGTCTGTTGTTTCATGTCCAGTTCTAACTGTTGCTTCTTGACCTGCATACAGATTTCTCGGGAGGCAGGTAAGGTGGTCTGGTATGCCCATCTTTTTCAGAATTTTCCACAGTTTGTTGTGATCCACATAGTTGTGTGGATCAACAAAATTTGTGTGATCACACAGTTTCTTGTGATCCACACAGTCAAAGGCTTTAGGGTAGTCGATGAAGCAGAAGGTGATTTTTTTTCTGGAATTCTCTTACTTTTTCTATGATCCAATGGATACTGGCAATTTGATCTCTGGTTCCTTATATGGCAAGTAGACAAAAATTAAATAGACTCTACTATTGTGAGCTAAAAGGATGAAATGAAGCCCCGTCTGAAGGGCAGGGTAGAGGTTGACCTGGATGGACATGTGAGGTTGGAGTTCAGGTGTCTGGAGACTGGATATGCTGGTTAGAGAAGAAGGGCTAACCACAGGTGGGAGAGGGAAATCAGAAGATGGTAAAACTGGGCCACACATAAAGTGCTGTAGTGTTCTGAGTCCTCTTAGAAGCAGATTTCAAGATGAGATGAATATATAATACTTTTAAGAGGGAAAACATCCTTGTGAGAGAAAGCAGAGATATTCCAGGAGCTGGAAAGATCACTGGGCTTCGGTGTATGCTTCAGTCTAAGGACGGTTTGGAGAAGTTACTGGGGGTCCTTGAGCCAAAGCTGGTCATCAGAGCGCTCTCACCTCTCCCAGGTAGGCTACCCCAGCCTTGCTCTGTGATTGGCTGGGAGCAGCTAGCAGAGGAGGTTTATCTCCATGCAGGGGGTGATCCATTATTCCCTTGCGTAAATGTTGGAAGTCTGTAAGGTGTATTTCCATGGCATCCAGAACAACCAAGAGGAACTCTGAGAAGGAAGGATTACAGCCAAAAATTATGAGGCCTAAAGAAACTTCTGAGTCAGGACCAGGCTATGAAGGCAAAATGATCACTGGCTCACTGGTGGAATGGTAGGTGGGGGATCCCAGGTGTGGGATTAGCACCAAAGCTGGGCAATTAAAGCAAAGGACAGAGCAGGTGAGAGGCTCCTGTGCAGCTGCCCAGCATCTGAGCCTGACTCCAGGCCACTGCCTTTCTGCTTCCCAGGGGAGCCCTGAAAGCATCTGATGGATGCTCATGCTGCACCGAGTCATTCTGATTGTGAAAAATGAGAGGTATCCTCAAATGAGGCTGTCTTCTGGTGTGACTAGTAAAATGGCTTGAGAGATAATGTTCTAGTTCCAGAAATAGTTTGATCAATGTCAGCATTGTTGGGATAACTGTTTATTTTCCTGAAGGGAATACTTTGAAGGGGACAGTGTTCATTTGGATGTGAAAGTTCTAGTGGCTTTGTTCCAGAATAGTGTTTACTATTGCTTGGTTAGCAATGTACGATTTTTTAGGAGTGGTTTGCAACTATTTTTTTTTAAATCTCTCCATTGATTTTTTAAAAAGATTTTCTAATGTAGACCATTTTTAAAGTCTTTATTGAATTTGTTGCAATATTGCTTCTGTTTTATGTTTTGGTTTTTTGAGAGAGGCATGTGTGATACAGGGATCAAACCCACAGTCCCTGCATTGGACGGTGAAGTCTTAACCTCTGGACCATCAAAGACGTCTCCCTCTCCATCTTTTTAACATGCCCTATTTACCATAATCAATAAGATCTTTTGCTACTCTTCATCTTTCTGAGGAGGAGGTTAGGGAAGCTGGAAAAGGCAATCCCTGTTCCCCCTCTATGTTTATTTGTAGTCTGTCTCCATCCTCTAGGATGCATAAACTCAGAGAAGACAAGGACCCTTTCTGTTTGCTTGCTGCTGCTGTTTGCATCAAATATTAGGCAGTGATTATTTGTTTAATGATCATTGAACTTAAAGCATACAGTCTTCATATATTAGAGAGTTGTTAGACGAAAGCTTAAGATCCCTTCACATTCTGATAGTCAACGATCCATGGCTTTCTGTTTCTTTGTTGTCTGTACTTTTCCTTTTCTGACAAATACTCCTCGTTTTGCCAGAAACAATTCTTTGAGAAAGCCTAGCACACACTTTCATCTTAGAGGTCAGAAAACCAAGGGCCCCAGGGATAAAGCACCGACCATTGGTACTGCGCACTTAGTTTGTGGTTTGTCATTAACTAGTTTTTTCCTGCCGTTCTATGACTTTTCCACTAGTGCATTCTCCTTAAAAGAGGGATTACACTTTATTCTCTCTGCATCCCCTGTACGTAATATATAATCTCCACTGCACAATAGTCCAAGGTTCAGGTCTGACAAAGCTCTAAGGGACTTCACTGTGTGAGCTCTTGACCTTTTAGTCTTTTTATGATATAATCCCTCCAAGTTTCAGAAAACAATATTTTTAAAAACATATTCTTTTGGACACAGTATTGTGTATAGTCCCTTTTTGCTGCGCTGCTTCCTAACCTATCTGCACTTCCGCCTGCATGCTCAATCGCTTCAGTTGTGTCCGACTCTTTGCAACCCTGTGGACTGTAGCCTGCCAGGCTCCTCTGTCCATGGGATTTTCTCATGTAGAAAGGCTACCCACTCAGTATTCTCAAGAATACTGGAGTGAGTTGCCATGCCCTTCTTCAGGGGATCTTCCTGACCCAGGGATCGAACTGGAGTCTCCTGTGTCACCTGCATTTCAAGAGGATTCTTTATCACTGAGCCCCTAGGGAATCTCCTCCTAAACTACCCATCTCCCAGATATTTTGAACTTCCATCAGTGGAAAATCCTCTCTATCCCACTCCCGCCCCCAACAACTATTATTCTGCTATAAAATATCAGATGAGAAAGAACTGGGCTTGAACTCTCACACTCAAGCATGGAGGTTTTGGTGCCTCATCTTGAGCTCTAGGGCTTCTCTCGTGGCTCAGCTGGTAAAGAATCGGGCTGCAATATGGGAAACCTGGGTTCAATCCCTGGGTTGGGAAGATTCCCTGGAGAAGAGATAGGCTACCCACTCCAGTATTCTGGCCTGAGAATTCCATGGACTGTATAGTTCATGGGGTCGCAAAGGGTCAGACATAACTGAGTGACTTTCACTTCATTCGAGCTCTAAGAGATTAAATATGCTAATTTCCAGGTATATTTTTCTTCCCCCATCACATTAGTACTATGGCATCACAACAGTGCACTCAACTTACAATCACTGTAACTGATAGCCTTGGAGTTTAGTCACTGCCAAGAAGACTAGTTATGAAGCAACCACTTCCGGGAGTCAAATGTGTTTTGCTGACATCCATGTCTGTTAGGTACCAGCAGCTCCCTAGGAACCTCCCCAACCAGAAATACAAGCAATCACAGTGATGATGGTGGGAGAAGCATCAACATCCATAATCAGAAGACAATGACAAAGTTAATGCACAGATTTTAGCTCTGACACCACATGTATTCTTTTCAAGTGCACTCCCAAACTCAAGTATTCTGGTTTCCTGAGAAGATTCTTCTCTGCTAGGCAGTTAGGGCATAAGACAAGAGTCATGTTATCCTTGGGGTCTCTGGGATGGAGAATATGACTTCAGAATTATTAACAGTGGGCATTGGAGCAAGTAGCTGATGGTCTGGTCCAACTGGCACACAGAAAACACTCAATACAAGTTACTGACAGATGACCTGTGATGTCTGAAGATTTTACAGATGTCGACAGTCAGGATGTTCATATATTTATATGATGTCTTAGAAAAGAATTTTTTCTGTTCTCAGGATGACTTTGCTTTAAATGTAGTAAAAGGGGCTTCCCTGGTGGTCCAGTGGTTAAGATTCTGCCTTGCAAGCCAGGAGTCACCGATTTGATCCCCGGTCCAGAAAGATCCCATATGCCACAGGAAAAGTACGCTAGTGCACCACAACTGCTGAAGCCCGTGCGCCCTAGAACCCATACTCTGCAACAAGAGAAGCCACCACTGTGGGAAGCCCCTGCACCTCAACTAGAGAGTAGCCCCCACTCGCCAAAACTAGAGGAAAACTGTGTGGCAACCAAGATCCAGCACAGCCAAAAATAAAAAATAAAATAAATACAGAAATTTTTTTTAAATGTAGTAAAAGAATAAACTAGCATATGATATAGGAGATGATCTGCCTACTGAAACTCACTGAAGAGGTAGTCATAGAAATTGGATTTGCTTCTCAGCCACCCTCTACCAAGATTACCAGATCCAATTCTGAAACTTACAATCAGATAAGGTGAAAGGTGAAAGGTGTAAGTGTTAGTTGCTGAGTCGTGCCCGACTCTTTGCAACCCCATGGACTGCAGCCCACCAGGCTCCTCTGTCCATGGCATTTTCCAGGCAAGCATATTGGAGTGGGTTGCCATTTCCTTCTCCAGGGGAAACTTCCTGACCCAGGGATCAAACCCGGGTCTCCTGCACTGCAGGCAGCTTCTTTACCAACTGAGCTAAGAGGGAAGTCCTACAGTCAGATAAAGTAGAGGCAAAAGGCCATCTACACACCCCCACCTCCTTTAAATAGTCATTAATGTGACATTGATCATGTTAGCAGAGCAGCCATTTCTGCACCTTTGGAAATTCAAAATTGATGTTTGTGCCCATGGAGTCCATCAGGCACTAGGAGGGCAGAGGTTCTTACAAATAAGCTTCTGATTCATCATATTAACCTATGACACCACTGGAAGGTTCATGTATAGTCAATGAGGAACTCTTTCAAAATGAGTTTTCTTGGCTACCATTAGGGCAGTGCTACTGATATCCTTTTAGGCAGACATTGAAATTCTGGGCAGAAAGTTTTTCCTTATACGATCTCTCTCAACCTTCTTAAAATGTCACAGGGGGTTTCCCTGGTAGTCCAGTGGCTAAGACTGTGCTCTTAGTGCAGGGGGCCTGGGTTCAATCCCTGGCCAGGGAACCTGGATCCCACATGTGCAACTAAGACCCAGTGCAGCCAAATAAATAAATAAAAAGGTTAAAGAAAAAAAATAAGAAGTCGCAATGTTGGTTCAGGTTCTGTAACTGACAAACTGGTCCTTGTCCTTTTCAAGGATATGAAGTAACCTCCTTGGCTCACCCAGTATCTTTGCTAATCTAAATAAAACTGATTTCTTTCATTATTATTTACATGGTATGGTTTTAGATTCTCTCATCAGGCTGGTCATATTTTTCTGGCTATATTCCAGATTTTCCCCTGGAGAAGGAAATGGCCACTCACTCCAATATTCTTGCCTGGGAAATCCCATGGACAGAAGAGCCTGGCGGGCTACAGTTCATGGAATCTCAAAGAGACAGACATGACTTAGTGACTTAACAACAAATGGATTTTTAGCATCCTTCTCCGAACAAGACTTGGGAAGCAGACAGCTTGAATGCAGAACAGAAGGGAAGTGCAACCAGTAGCCCCTTTGACAGCTGGTAGCATCTGACTCTAATGTTTTTTGTTGTGAAAAGAACACTTAACACGAGATCTACTCTCCTATCCGGTTTTTAGGCATGCAATACAGTACTGTTATCAATAGTCGCAATGTTGAACAGAAGATCACTAGCATTTATGCATCTTGCCTAATTAGAATTTTATGTCTTTTGATTGCAACTTTTTATGGCCTCCTCCTCCTAGCCCCTGGAAACCACCATTCTATTCTTTGCTTCTATGAATCTATATTCTATGTTATTGTTTTGTAAATCAGAGTGTATTTAGATGAAATTACATATGTTATAAATTTCTTTGCATGTCATTTCATCTTGCAGCTCAGATATTTGTTCTAAGATTTTCTTCTTCCTGGAATACATCCTTTTGAGGTTTATTTAGTGTAAGATTTTGGTAATTTTCTTGGTTTTTCTTTTCCTGAAAATGTCTTCATTTCATCCTCAGTCCTGTATGGATGTTTTAGGTTGATTTCTCCTCTCAGCACATTGAAAACATTACCCTACTGAAATTGGGCCAAGAGTTTAATTACCTTAGATACCTCACATAAGTGGAATCATGCAGTATGTGTCCTTCTGTGACTGGCTTATTTCACTTAGCATAATGTCCTCAAGGTTCATCCATGTTGTCACATTTTTTCAGGAGTTTCTTCCTTTTAAAGGCAAGCGAATTGCAAGAAAATCTACTTTCAGGTGAAAAGCAGAATAGAGGAACAGGCTATATGGATTTTTTAAACATTGAAAAGGTCAAATAAAGTCCTGATTCCAACTTCTTTTCACAGTTGGAAGCTCTGTCAACACAGAGCTCACATAGCCACATGCCGTCTCTTGCCTGGAGTTTAATAAAGGCGGCCTCTTTTAGGCAGGACAAGGCTTGCTAGTTTACCACCATCTCCACCAGTCCCTATTATACGTCGGCTGCATGCATGCGTGCTAAGTCTCTTCAGTCGTGTCCGACTCTGTGAGACCGTGGACAGCAGCCCACCAGGCTCCCCTGTCCACGGGATTCTCTAGGCAAGAATACTGGAGTGGGTTGCCATTTCCTTCTCCATATACATCGGCTAGCTATATGCACTTATATGACCTGCCTAGTCCTATATGCACTGCAAGTTTTTTAAAAAATTTACTTTATTGACGTATAGTTGATTTACAATGTTGTGTTAGTTTCTGCTGTAGAAAAGTGATTCAGTTTATATATGTACACACAAATATGTACTCACAAATATATAGGGCTTCCCTGGTAGCTCAGCTGGTAAAGAATCCACCTGTCAATGCAGAAGATGTGGATTCAATCCCTGGGCTGGGAAGATACCCTGGAGAAGGAAATGATAATCCACTCCAGTATTCTTGTCTGGAAAATCCCATGGACAGAGGAGCCTGGCAGGCTATAGTCCATGGGGTCGCAAAAAGAGTTGGACGTGAATTAACAATAGCATGTTAAGTGTGTGTGCATGCTAAGTCACTTCAGTCTTGTCCAACTCTTTGAAACTGTATGGACTGCAGCCCACCAGGCTCCTCTGTCCACGGGATTCTCCAGGCAAGAATACTGGAGTGGGTTGCCGTGCCTGCTCCAGGGGATCTTCCCCACCCAGTGACGGAACTCTTGTCTCCTGCGGCTCCCGCGCTGCAGGCAGACTCTTTACCACTGAGCCACCAAGGAAGCCCATATAGACACATTGTTCAGTTACTCAGTCCTGTCTGAGTCTTTGCGACCCTGTGGACTACAGCACACCAGGCCTCCCTGCCCCTCACTATCTCCCAGAGTTTGCCCGAGTTCCTCTCCATGCCCCTGTGTACACACACACGTTCTTTCCCCTTATGGTTTATCACAGGATAGTGAACACAGCTCCTGTGCTAAACAGTGGGACCTTGTTGTTTACCCACCCTGTATATAATAGTTTACATCTGCTAATTCCGAACTCCCACTTCAACCCTCCCTCAATGCCCGCCCCCGTGTCTGTAAGCACTACACGGTTTTGACTCTTGATCTAAATTATGAACTCCTAGGGCAAGTACTGACACTTATCTCTTTCTGTGCATAAACAACTCAGTAATACATTTTAGCCACATAAACAGCTTGACTTTCACTCCTTGGTCCCCGGACATTCCCATTACTGCCTCTGGCCATCTGCTGTTCTAACCCTGCAGTATCCTTTCATTTGGGTGAGTATGGAGAACAAAATATAGGGTCGTGGCAGGGGCGAGGGGACTAGGTCAGGAGTAACATGAGACTGCGCATATAGAATATAGGGGAGGGACGACCCCAGGGGTCCAGAAGCTGAGAATCTGCCTTCCGATGCACGGGGCGTGGGTTCGGCCCCTGGTGTGGGAACTAAGACCCCAGATGCTGAAGGGGAACTAAGCTGGCACCACAACTACTGAGCCTGCACGCTCCAGAGCCCGAGCTCGGCAACCAGAGACACCGGCATGCCGCAACTAAGGAAAGCCCTCACACCGCAACAAAGACCCAGCGCAGCCTAAATAAATAAGTAATAATAGGTGATACAGAGGGCAGATGGAAATATCACCCTGGCCCTGAGGAAATCATCTTTTTTTTCCAGTCTTATATGATGTCTCCATAATGGGCTAGGTAATATATGCTTCATCCCACTGAGGAGTGCTCAGTCATGTCAGAGTCTGAAGCTCCCCATGGACTCTAGCCCACCAGGCTCCTCTGCCCGTGAAATTTTCCAGGCAGGAATACTCAAGTGGGATGCTATTCCCTTCTCCAGGGGATCTTTCCAGCCCTTGACTCTTGCCTCGGCAGGTGGATTCTTTACCACGAGTGACACCTGGGAAGCCCACATCCCCCTCATTCTTGTTGCTAAATATTCAGATCTGAATGCTTCCTGGGTTTGAGTGGTGAACTCTCTGAAAACTGGAAGCACAAACGTGCTGGGCAGCCCAGAGTTAATTACACTCCCCCCAACCCCTGTCAGACAGCACTGGCTGGGTTAGAACCTCTGACAGCTCTGGCAGCATCCAAGGGCCCAGCTTGTGATTCTGAGAACTAATGGAAAGGTAATGACCCAACAGCTGCAGATCACAGTCCCCCTTCTGCCTTGCTTTAAAAAAATACCTCCCCCCACCCCACCCTCATTCAAGCCTGGTATTGTACTATTCTCTTTTTAAATAAAGGCCTGGAAATGTCAGCCTCGGTGATTATGCCAGCAGGTGCCTAGACTTCAAAGTGGGCACCTGTCACTGAAAAGATAATTGACTTTATTCACCCAATTGTCTCCCTGTTGTAATCAAGCCATTTCAGTCGAATGGATCTTTCAAACTGTTCTTTGGAGTAAGCGGGGGCGGGCGCGGCGGCTGGTGGATGACAATTACCATGGAGAGGGAGAGGGAAGCGGAGGAGCTCAGAAAACAGGGCCGGCAGCAATGAGCTGTCAGCCTTTCTGAGAACGGTGGCTGGCTCAGGGGAAGGTTTGTAGGTGGAAAAACTCAGGGAAGATTAGGGAGAGGTGGGGGAGACTCCCGCTCCCACTCCATTCAGCATTCTGCTGTTTATTTAGTTTGCCTTCTGGCTGCAGATGCTCCCAGTCTGCATCTTGTTTCCGGCATCAGTTGCCCTGAGGGGACGGGGCGGTGGGTACACCTCTGTGCCCCAAGCATTCCTTTCTCCCTCTGGGGATCAAGGTTCGTGGAAACCTCAGAGCAGAGAGGGGAGCTGTGGACAGACTCAGTTTCTGTGTCCCTCTCTCCTACAGGAGCTAAATCCCCCTTAGTCATAGGTGTCTCGCTGGTGTTGACAGATCCAGATGTCCCTGGAGCAGAAGGCTAGGAATTGAACCAAAGGGAGCCTCAGGCAGTGATGAATTCAGTGACTCTGTTTCCCCTAAGTGTTGAACCCATGAGCTCTGGGAGGGTGGGGCTGTCTGTTCCAGTAGTGTCATCAGCAGCTTCTGGGGATCCAGAAGCTGTCACATGGCAGATTTTCAATGTAAACCAGGGTGAAGGTTGTTCGGTCTGTGAGACTGAGCCCTGTCCACAATGAGAAACCTTATCCTATGGAAGTATAACCTGTGTTGGGTTCCTGGCACCGCTGCTTATCAGAGGTCTGACTTGGAGCAAGTCATCTAAGGCTCTGAGTCTCCATCTTCCTACAAAGTGGAGCAATATTGCGGTGAAATGAAACAAGTTGAGATAGTGAACCCATAGCTCAATGACTCGAATGCCTGATGCCTTTTTAGGTCCTCAGTGAAATGCAGGGCTCTTCTTTCCGAAGGGATAGGGTGGAACAAACTCCCAGTCCACAAATGTGCTGTTCAAGTTGGTAAAAACAAAAGCAGTGAATATTGAGAATTTTACAGAGTTCAACCTAACATGTAAACTTAATCCTCATCTCTAGGGTAACAGATGCTGAATTCTGAATTGGTATGAGTTCTGACCCATGAGGTCTTGTCATCCTGTCAGCTAGCAAGTGCTGTGGAGAACTTTCAGCTATTTTAAAAATTGTTATTGTGATCGATTTGCTTTTCTCACTGACTCTGGTGAACATATTAGAAAGAATCATGGAGCTTCATGTCCACATTATCTCAAAGGCATCAGTGCTGGAAACAGACCCCAGAAACCAGAAAATAGCAGGTCCTCACCAGGGTTGGCTTCATGATTGCAGGGCCAGGAAAGTCACATAGGGCTCTGTTCCCAGAAGGGCCCACACTTGGGGATTAGTGGTCTTTGGGTGCCATCTTGAAATTCTTCAGTCTAGTCATTGAATTTGTGCTTTGCAAGTGCATTCCAATGGGTCAATGGACCATGCACTAGAGGTGTGCAGCCCCCAACTCCTCTCTGACATGGGTCTTGGACTGCCTTCTGCCCAGCCCTTGTCTAGGAATAGCTCCTACCTCGGGATAGACTCAGGGAGGGAAGGGTTTGGGAAGCTGTGCACTGAGACCCAGGGTGGAGTCCAGTCCAGGTGAGTCTGAAGGTCAGTGTTCCCTCCTCAGGTATCCCTGTGTCCAAGGGGACCCAGAACTAAATAGCAAATAAGGAACATGATGAGAGGTTGAGGAAAGACTGTGTAAGAAAGGAAAAAAGCTTTGTTCTCACTTTTTGAACTAGAGGCGCCATATTTTCATTTTGCACTGGGCCCTGCAAATGATGTTGGCAGCCTGCAGGCTGAGCTGCTGGGCACCATGTGCAAGGGGTCAGGGCAGTTCTTCTCCATGTACTTAGAGGCACTCCAAAGGTGGGCTCCTGGAGAGGAAAAAGCAGACTGTGCCGGTCAGACTGCACTCAGTGATGGCCTTGGAGGTATTTATCAGGTCGATGCACATATTATGTTTCAGATAATGGATAACTACTCATTATTTTGGGGGACTGGAGAGTGTTCCCTGTAAAGAGGAAATATCTGAAGCCATTGCTTGAGGTATGACTGAACATCTGGACTTGGGATTTCATCCTTGTCATCATCTAGTTTTGCCTTAGTTTAAACTCCATTAACTCAAGTGTCAGCAGAGGTTTCCAGGTGGAGACATCTGTGGTTTGTTTTACATTTAATGTCAACCATTATGATCCAGCATTGTCCTGTGTATTCCATTATAATCTTCTTTTAACACACTTTTATTCCCCTGCAAGCCTTCTACCAACCCTGTGTGAGAGAGAAGAATAACTTTGGTGTTGTCTGTTTTACAAGTACACACACACTACTGCAGAATAGGATATTGTTTTATTCACACTTTAGCAATGGGTGCTTAGAGTTGAAGTACTCTAATCAGGAGTACACACTCCAGGGGTAGTTAGTACTCTAATGAATTTAATCAGAATCCCACATTCTAAGGAAGCTGTTACGAATCTTCAGCTATCTACAGAACATTTGCTGATGAGAATGGATGGTGTTAGAAATACTCTTCTTCCACTAGTGGAGAATCCCATGGGCAGAGGAGCCTGGTGGGCTCCAGTCCATGCAGTCACAAAAAGTCAGACATGACTGAGCTATTAACACTCACTAAGTACTCTTCCACTAGTGAAATGACTGATATTCAGTTATCTAGACTGACTAGAAAAAATTAAATACAAATAACCTTCCTTTCCTGTCTGGGCTATGTGTCTAGTGTCCCAATCAGTATGTAACTGTTGAAGAGGTACCTTTGTAAAGGACTCCATCAAGTCCTGCATCCTGTTCCTCTTAGGAAATAATTTCTTATTCTTTTTAGATCAGATTAATAAATAAATTTGATATTGTGACCTACTACTAGTAGTCTGACTCTTTGAGGCCCCATGGACTGTAGTCTGCCAGGCTCCTCTGTCCATGGGATTCTTCAGGCAAGAATGGTGGAGTGGGTAGCCAGTTCCTTCTCCTGGGTATCTTCCCAATCCAGGCATTGAACCCAGGTCTCTTGTACGGCAGACAGATTTTTACCATCTGAGCCACCAGGGAAGCCAGTAAATATATTTTATATCATGACCTACTACTACCGCACACACACAAACACACACATTGAAAGGAAAAGTTTCCAGAGAAAACACTTCTTACCCTCACTTTTTGTAATGTGTTCTATTATATTCTATTACATTTAATTGTACTATATTTTACTTTGTTCATTGTTTGTTGCAATCCACTCAATTTGTTTCAGAACACCCTAGTGGGATGTAAACAATAGTATGAAAAGCCCTAGCATTTGAAAAGCCCTAAACAGCTAGCATTATCCTGTGGCTAAAACACTGTTGCATAATTCTATCCGTGAGCCTTTCTGGCAAGGTACTCATTGGAGGGCCTGACATGGCCAGGAGTGGGGGATTCACTGAGGTACAGGATCATGGCGCACATTGTCATGTGTGTTAGTTGCTCAGTTGTGTCTGACTCTTTGAGACCCCATGGACTGTAGCTCACCAGGTTCCTCTCTCCATGGATTTCCCAAGCAAGAATACTGGGGTGGGTAGCCATTCCCTTCTCCAGGGGATCTTACCAACTCAGGGATCGAACCCATGTCTCTTTCATCTCCTGTATTAGCAGACATGGTCTTTATCACTAGCACCACCTGGGAAGCCCAGGATGTGGTCTGAGACTCACTTTCATTGTAACATACAGCCAGGTAGTGAAGAGGTGGGAGAGGAGACTCCCAGCTCTCATGGTGCCCAACCACTGGACGTTACTAGAACTTCCCCAAAGAATCCAATAATGGTGAATAACCACATTGTCTTAGATCAAAGTGCAAGTATTTTTTCAAGGAAACATTATCAGGCACTGTAACAGGTTGGACAGTGGTGCCCCAAAAGATAGGTCTACCCAGGACCTGTGAATGCAAACTTATTTGGGAAAAGTGTCTTTGCAAATGTTTGTAAGTTGAGGATCTTGGGATGTGATCACCCCAAATTATCCAGGGGAGTCTAATGATAAGGGTCCCTACGAGAGAAAGGCAAAGGGGGATTTCAGACAGAAGAGAAAGGAGAAGGCCCTCTTCTCCTTTGTGGACATGAAGGCAGAGCTTGGAGTGATGCAGACACAGCCAAGGATGCCTGGAGCCACCAGACACCAGGAGATGCAAAGAACAGATGCTCCCTAGAGCCTTCACAGGAAATATGGCCCTACGGACCTTTATTTCAGACCTATGACCTTCAGAAATGTGAGGGAATAAATTTCCATTGTTTTAAGCCACCAGGTGTCTGATAGTTTAACAAAGCAGCTCTGGAAAACCAAAAGAGACATTAAACAAAGATCACAGACCTCTTGTTGATGACCCTGACAGTCACTCAGCCAGAACAAGAAAGAACACATCTTGAAGAAAAAACCAGAGATCAGTTATTGTATACTTTTTTTTTTTTTTTTTTTTTGCAGCTTACTTAGAATTGGCTTTTAGGAAAATATTGCATCTTATTTAATTCAAAATAATTCAAAACATCATTCACCATTCTCCCATGAATGCCAAATTAGAATCTTATTTCAAAAATTGTGATAGGCGTGATTACTGCACACAGAATGAACAAACTTTTACAGGAAGGAATATGCAAGGAATTCCCTGGTAGTCCAGCAGGTAGGATTCAGTGCTTTCACTGCTATGGCCCAGGTCCAATCCCTGTTTGGGGAACTGAGATCCTGCAAGTCACAATGAGTGGCCAAAATATTTTTTTTAAAAAGGAAAAAGAAGATGCCTATGATGCAGGCATTCCTTCTAAGAGACTTTATTTTCTTAAGCAATGGTGACCCCGGTTGGGCTTTGTGGGAAGCTGGGGCTTTCCAGGTGGTGCAGTGGCCAAAAGAGGCCAATGCAGGAGGCACAAGAGCTGTGATTTCCATCCCTGGGTGAGGAAGATCCCCTGGAGGAAAAAAACTGCAACCAGCTCCAGGATTCTTGCTTGGAAAATCCCATGGACAGAAGAGCCTGGCGGGCTACAGTCCACAGGGTCATAAAGGGTCAGACACAACTGAGCGACTGAGTCCAGGGTTAGCAATCCTATGTTAGTGAGGGGAGAGGGGCATGCACATCGGGGCAGTGGGTGTCAGATGTGGTCCTACGATGAGAAAAGCGACATCCAATTTCAAGAAACAATGAAACATTGAAGAAGACAAGTAAATTGGGGACCACACATTTACCTGAGAACATCAGAGTAAGTCAGAAAATCAAAGACCGTGATATAGATCCTGTTAGCTTTTTTTTGAACTCTTTATTTTGCATTGGAGTATAGCTTATTAATAATGCTGTGATTGTTCCAGGAGGACAATGAAGGGCCACACATATATATGTATTCATTCTTCCCCAAACCCCCCTCCCATCCAAGCTGCCACATAACATTGAGCAGAGTTCCATGTGCTATACAGTAGGTCCTTGTTGGTTATCCACTTTAAATATAGTAACGTGTACATGTCCATCCTAACCCCCCTAATCATTTCTTTCTCCTGGCAACCATAAGTTCGTTTTCTAAGTCTGTGAATCTCTCTCTGTTTTGTACGGAAGTTTATATGTATCGTTTACTTTTGTATTCCACATATAAGGGATGTCACGTGATATTTCTCTTTCACTGACTTACTTCACTCAGTATGACACTCTCGGTCCATCCATGGTGCTGCAAATGGCATTATTTCATTCTTTTTAATGGCGGAGTGATATTCTTATATATATATATATATATATATATATATATATATATGCCACGTCTTCTTTATCCATTCCTTTGTCAGTGGGCATTTTAGGTTGCTTCCATGTCTTGACTATTGTAAACAGTGCTGCAGTGAACATTGGGTTGTATGTGTCCTTTTGAATAAGAGTGGGATTGCAGAGTCATATGAAAATAGATCATTCTTTAACTCCATACACAAAAATAAGCTCAAAATGGATTAAAGACCTAAATGTGAGACCAGACTCTATAAAGGAGGAAAACATAGAACACTCTCTGACATAAATCACAGCAACATCTTTCTTGATCCATCTTCCAGAATAATGGAAACAAAAGCAAAAATAAACAAATGGGACCTACTCAAACTCAAAAACTTTTGCACAGCAAAGGAAACAATGAACAAAACAAAAAGACAACCCACAGATCTTGTTAACTTTTTAAAATCGGTTTATCTCCAATAATACTGCCAGAAAATAAGAATTTAGAGGAAATTCTTTTGAGGCAATTATTTCACTCCCACAGACCAAGCTTAGCAGAACAAGTTTCTTTGTTTTAGCTTCAAGCATAATGCAACACAGGTGCATGATTCACGAACAAATGAGAATGGAAGCATAGATCACTGTATTTATCTTCAACAGTTACTATGAGAGGATAATTTGATCATTTCTACTGAATCATTAAATCAGAAAAGTAGCAAAATATCCTGTAAATTGTGTATGTAAATTGCCTTTGATAGCACCAACAAGCAGTTGCCTCTGCAGTCTAATAAAGCAAATGTCTTAGGTCTGCCCAGCAGCATTTATTTACCAGGCCAAAATGAGACATAAAAATATTGTTTGGGAAGAACTTACATGACGTAAGAGTCATTACAGTGTGATAATATTATGGTGACCTTTTTGTTATATGCAGACATTTTTTGAGTACTCTATTTATTAAACAGCTTTGTGTCATTTAACATTTCTGATTCTTTCTTTAAAATTCTTGTAATTTTTTTTACACAACTTAATTTACTATTAGGATTTAAAATTAGTGTGAGCTCACATTATTTCATGTTAGCAACTCATATGGAAAAATAAAGTTTCCCCATTATAATATCTTGTATTGGGGATAGGCTCAGACTAATTACTAATCTCTAGACCAATCACTGCAGAAGCTGGGGTGGAGCAGGTCCCCTGACCTGTTCACCACCCAGGTCAGTGAGATTGGAGTGGGCAAGGAGGAGTTTTTCAAAGGAAAGGTGGCTGTGATGTTACCAAAGGAAGTAAAGGATGGGCCTACGTAGAAAAACACTCAGGTGTGCACATACACACTCAGACAAATCCCCAAAGTGTTTAGATAAACCAAAAAGATACCAGAAGAAAGTATAGCAGTTGTGTTAGCCACGTCTGGATGACGGGGTTATGGGACTACACAAACAAGCCTTGCTTACTGTAGTGGCTCAGCCTTTGCTACTTTACCATTTTTAGTAATGAAAGTGCTTAGGCTTCATTGACACTGGTTTGTTTTTACATGTACAGTGATTTGGGCTTCCCAGTTGGCTGCAGTGGTAAAGAATCTGCCTGCCAACGCAGGGGACAAAAGAGATGCGGGTTCAATCTCTGGGACAGGAAGATCCCCTGAAGGAGGAAATGGCAACCCACTCCAGTATTCTGACCTGGGAAAACCCATGGGCAGAGGAGCTTGGCAGGCTACAGTCCATGGCTGCACAAAGGGTCAGACATGACTGAGCAACTGAGCATGCACACTGATCTAAAGCTTTGGTTGAGCCACTGAAATTAAGAAGAGCTCCAGCAGTCAGAGGATTGTGGGTGCTCTGAGATCCTCCACAATGTTCATCTATAGGCTGGAAATGGATTCCTTTGAACGGTGCGAATAGTCAATCAGCTATGGGGAATAACAGCTGAGGACGACCAATGTGGGTTGGGGGAGGGTGGAGGGAGCATCTTCTTTCCCTTTGACCCTGTCATTCTAAATCTTGGAGTACATTCTTATTCTGACTAATTCACCCAGTTCAAAACTCAGTTGGGAAAGCTTAAACTTCTTCCCATGGTAAGGAATCCTTCTTTTATTCAAACACTCCTCCTTCCCCATGAGAAACAAAACATTCAGTCAGTCAGTCAGTTCAGTCGCTCATTCGTGTCCGACTCTTTGCAACCCCATGAATTGCAGCATGCCAGGCCTCCCTGTCCATCACCAACTCCTGGAGTTTACTCAAACTCATGTCCATCGAGTCGGTGATGCCATCCAGGCATCTCATCCTCTGTCGTCTGCTTCCCCTTCTGCCCCCCATCCCTCCCAGCATCAGGGTCTTTTCCAATGAGTCAACTCTTTGCATGAGGTGGCCAAAGTACTGGAGTTTCAGCTTCAACATCAGTCCTTCCAATGAACACCCAGGACTGATCTGCTTTAGGATGGACTAGTTGGATCTCCTTGCAGTCCAAGGGACTCTCAAGAGTCTTCTCCAACACCATAGTTCAAAAGCATCAATTTTTCAGCACTCAGCTTTCCTTACAGTCCAACTCTCACATCCATACATGACCACTGGAAAAACCATAGCCTTGACCAGATGGACCTTTGTTGGCAAAGTAATGTACCTGCTTTTTAATATGCTATCTAGGTTGGTCATAACTTTCCTTCCAAGGAGTAAGCATCTTTTCATTTCATGGCTGCAATCACCATCTGCAGTGATTTTGGAGCCCAAAAAAATAAAGTCTGACACTGTTTCCACTGTCTCCCCATCTATTTCCTATGAGGTGATGGGACCAGATGCCATGATCTTAGTTTTCTGAATGTTAAGCTTTAAGCCAACTTTTTCACTCTTCTCTTTCACTTTCATCAAGAGGCTTTTTAGTTCCTCTTCACTTTCTGCCATAAGAGTGGTGTCATCTGCATATCTGAGGTTATTGATATTTCTCCCAGCAACCTTGACCAGCTTGTGCTTCATCCAGCCCAGTGTTTCTCATGATGTGCTCTGTATATAAGTTAAATAAACAGGGTGACAATATATAGCCTTGATGTACTCCTTTTCCTATTTGGAACCAGTCTGTGGTTCCATGTCCAGTTCTAACTGTTGCTTCCTGACCTGCATATAGGATTCTCAAAATGTAGGTCAGGTGGTTTGGAATTCCCATCTCTTTCAGAATTTTCCACAGTTTATTGTGATCCACACAGTCGAAGGCTTTGGCATAGTCAATAAAGCAGAAATAGATGTTTTTTCTGGAACTCTCTTGCTTTTTCTATGATCCAGCCGATGTTGGCAATTTGATCTCTGGTTCCTCTGCCTTTTCTAAATCCAGCTTGAACATCTGGAAGTTCACAGTTCATGTATTGCTGAAGCCTGGCTTGGAGAATTTTGAGCATTACTTTACTAGCGTGTGAGATGAGTGCAATTGTGCAGTAGTTTGAGCATTCTTTGGGATTGCCTTTCTTAGGGATTGGAATGAAAACTGACATTTTCCAGTCCTGTGGCCACTGCTGAGTTTTCCAAATTTGCTGGCATGTTGAGTGCAGCACTTTACCCAGTGACAAACTATCCTAAAAGCTACTGCTCACTAAGCATTTACCATATGTGCATACAATTTCATTTAATTCAAGAAGTTCTGGGTTACTTTTCCAAATTTCAGATTAGTAAGTGGAGACATGGAAAAATTCATAGTGCAAAATCACACAGCTTGAATGGCTGGGCCAGGATGTGAATTTGAGTCAGCTTTCAAGCCCAGGATCTTGAAAAGGGAAGGTCTAATGCTGCCCCACCCTAGCTGTGTTATCATCAGTAAATCATCTGCACCCAAACCATAATTTTATCATCTGTAAGATCAGAATGTTTAGAAATACTGTTTGACCTTTTTATGGACTCTTGGAAGATTCTATGAGATAACAAGTGGGATTGAATTTTGCATGTAATAAGTCATGGGTGCACACATGGGATGTTTATTTCATAGATGAAGCCTCTAGGAAACTGTCCAGAGTGGGTGGAGGCATGAGGTTTGGGGAGTAGGACTCTTAGAGGTCTTGCACATCAGGTGGAGGGACACAAGGTGGTAGAATGAATATACTGAGCCTCCAGCTGTGGGTTGGCAAGAGGCCAACAGGGTTCAAGTAAGTGAGAATGACCAAATATGTTCCTTTGCCCATGACTGAGGGATTTCCTGGGACATGGGACTTTCTGTGCTAAAATTGGGCAAGTCCTGAGCAAATGAAGATGAATTGGTTGCCCTGGTCAGGATGAAAATGACTGGTCATCTTAGTAACAGCAGAAGGCTTCTGTATGAGGAAATGATTTGTGAACTGGGCCTTTAGAGCAGGGTGGAAAATCACCCCACGGGGACGGGGTTTTAAGGAAGCAGTAGCCCAATCATTTCAAGGTGACATCTCTCCAGCCCCTTAGAAGAGTGGAGACAAAGGATGCTTTTCCCTAAGTAAGGAAAAATGGATGGACCACTCTGGTAGGAGGGTAACAATTCTTCACCAAACCCATGGCACTCTGGAAGTAAACTCTTCCCTTCCCCTGGGCTCACAGGCATGTAGTCTCCCATTCTGAGCCATAATACACAGTCTTCTCCAGGGAAGAAGGGACAGTTATTTCTGCTAGGAGTTAGCAGCCAAGAAGGTAGGCATTTCACACCTTGCTTTCTAATGTTGTCTCTGCCTAAATCCCTCTTCCCTTCAAACACTCTCTTTCCAGAACATTCCTCCATCTTCCTAATGACTTCTAGCTGTCTTCACTTGTGTCTGTATATCCAGATGGGACTGAATGCCCAAAGGGGAAGTTGCTTAGGAGACCTAAGACTTTTGCCCCACACCCCGAAAAAGAGCATTCCTGTTGACTCTTCAATCTTGTCATGCTCCAGTATCTTCTCACTCCTCAGCACTCCATCTGAGATGTGCAGTGGCTTAGACAAATATCACCGGCATACTTTTAAGCAAGTAACTTCATGATCCTTTCCCACTTTCCCCTTAGTAAAGTGAGGATGATAATTACATTACCTGAGGTAATTGGTGGTGGGAGGATTAAATAATTTAACACATATGAAGTGCCTGGAATAGTATCTGGATTCTACTAGTTGTTTATTCTATCAGTCATGTCCTACTCTTTTACAAACCTATGGATTATAGCCCACCAGCTTCCTTCATCCATGGGATTTTCCAGGCAAGAATACTAGAGCAGGCTGTCATTTCTTCCAGGGGTATCTTCCTGGTCCAGGAATCAAACTTGCGTCTCCTGCATTGACAGAAGGATTCCTTACCACTAAACTCCCAGGGAAGCCCTGGATGCTAGGAGATGCTTGATAAATATTAGTGCTTCCAGTTTTATCCATCCCACATGCTTGTTGCATTAGGATGTCATTCTCATCACTTTCTGTAGAAAATGAGTTGAAAATTTTTCCCTTTCTTGGTGTAGTAGAAAGAGCATATGCTTTGGAAGTGGGTGATTATCTCCTATACTATACAATTTCCATACATTTTGGTTTCCTAGTCTGCTAAACTAAGAATCAACTAAGGGGGCTTTAAAGAGATAACATATGACTACTCGTGAAACCGAGCAGGACCCTGTGGGGTTCCTGGGCACAGAAGCCATGCTGTCCCCTGTTTCTGGCCTCCTGTCTCTATGACCTTCCCTGAGTTCCACGGGGCAGAAGCTAATCCAGTTGCTAATCCAGGAAGGTAAGGGATGCAAAGACAAGCGAGGGGCAACCAGGAAACTGTAGTGTAGCCTTGGGACAGGTCCCGGTTCCCCCACAAGGGATACACATAAAAATCTCTTAAAGCTCTTTATAGGATTAAAACACAACAAATGGCAAATGGCAGCATTCTTCATACCAGAGAAAGACCAGTGAGGCTACATTAAAGGAATCAGAAACAGTCATCAAGATTACCTGCGATGGTGAACAGAAGGGGAAAAAGTGGAACCAGCGACAGATTTCATTTTCTTGAGCTCCAAAATCACTGCAGATGGTGACTGCAGCCATGAAATTAAAAGACACTTGCTCCTTGGAAGAAAAGCTATGATAAACCTAGACAGCATATTGAAATGCAGAGACATCACTTTGCCAACAAAGGTCTATGTAGTCAAAGCTACGGTTTTTCCAGTAGTCATGTACAGATGTAAGAGTTGGACCATAAAGAAGACTGAGTGCCAAAGAATTGATGCTTTTGAATTGTGGTGTTGGAGAAGACTCTTGAGAGTCCCTTGGACAGCAAGGAGATCAAACCAGTCAATCCTACAGGAAATCAACCCTGAATATTCACTGGAAGAACTGATGCTGAAGTTGAAGCTACAATACTTTGGCCACCTGATGTGAAGAACCAACTCATTGGAAAAGACCCTGATGTTGGGAAACATTGAGGGGAGGAGGAGAAGAGGATGACAGAGGATGAGACGATTGGATACCATCACTGACTCAATGGACATGAAATTGAGCACACTCCAGGAGATAGCAAAAGACAGGGAAACCTGGAGCCCACGCTGCATTCCATGGATTCACAGTCAGACAGGACTGAGGGACTGAATGGTAATAACAAGATTAGAGGACTGGAGGCCCAGCACACACCCTAATCTTATCAGTAACCCCACCCTTGAACCATTGCTATAAAACTCCTTGTCAAATCCTACTAAGTTGGGACACATGGATTTTCAGGGCAGGAGCCTGCTTTGTCCCACTTTGGTTGGCCAAGCAATAAAGCTACTCTTTTCTACTTCACCCAAAACTCTGAGATTTGATTCAGCACCAGTGAACAGAGACCAAGTTTTTGGCATCATTCTCTCTCTGTGGGACCCCCATATAGCTTACATTTTATATATATATATCTGAAAAGTGAGAGTCGCTCAGCTGTGTCCAACTCTTTGGCCATGGAATTCTCCAGGCCAGAATACTGGAGTGGGTAGCCTTCCTCTTCTCCAGGGGATCTTCCCAACCCAGGGATCAAACCCAGGTCTCCCACATTGCAGGTGGATTCTTTACCAGCTGAGCCATAAGGGAAACCCATACAGTATATCAGTATATTGTCAAACCTTCCGATGCATTTTATGTTGCATTACTAGACTGTGAGCCTCTTGGAAAAAGGTCATATCTTTTCCATCTTCTTTGTAAAACAAATTAGCGTCATTTCATGGGGGCTCTGAAGAGCTCTGGTACCTTATAGTCCTTTATGTCTCAGTGCAGAGAATTCAGCAAGAACAAAGTGGTAGATAAGAAGTGATTTACTCAGTTCAGTTCAGTTCAGTCGCTCAGTCGTGTCTGAATCTTTGCAACCCCGTGATCCACAGCATGCCAGGCCTTCCTGTCCATCACCAACTCCCAGAGTTCACCCAAACTTATGTCCATCGAGTCGGTGATGCCATCCAGCCATCTCATCCTCTGTCGTCCCCTTCTCCTCCTGCCCCCAATCCCTCCCAGCATCAGGGTCTTTTCCAATGAGTCAGCTCTTCGCATCAGGTGGCCGAACTATTGGAGTCTCAGCTTCAGCATCAGTCCTTCCAATGAACACCCAGGACTGATCTCCTTTAGGATGGACTGGTTGGATCTCCTTGCAGTCCAAGAGACTCTCAAGAGTCTTCTCCAACACCACAGTTCAAAAGCATCAATTCTTCGGTGCTCAGCTTTCTTTATAGTCCAACTCTCACATCCATACATGAATACTGGAAAAACCATAGCCTTGATTAGATGGACCTTTGTTGGTAAAGTAATATCTCAGCTTTTTAATATGCTATTTAGGTTAGTCATAACTTTCCTTCCAAACAGTAAGCTTCTTTTAATTCATGGCTGCAATCACCATCTGCAGTGATTTTGGAGCCTTAAAAAATGTTTCCACTGTTTCCCCATCTATTTGCCATGAAGTGGTGGGACCAGATGCCATGATCTTAGTTTTCTGAATGTTCAGCTTTAAGCCAACTTTTTCACTCTCCTCTTTCACTTTCATCAAGAGGCTCTTTAGTTTTTCTTTGCTTTCTGCCGTAAGTGTGGTGTCATCTGCATATCTGACGTTATGATATTTCTGCCGGCAATCTTGATTCTAGCTTGTGCTTCTTCCAGCCCAGCGTTTCTCATGATGCACTCTGCATATATGTGATTTATTAGAATAGGACATTTTTGAGGCTTACAAGTGGGCAGGTGAGAAATGCCATGTTCCAAGAACTTAGCAGGCTACAGTTTTTTATATATTTATTTATTTTTTAACTTTTTTTTTTTTTTTTTATTAGTTAGAGGCTAATTACTTCACAACATTTCAGTGGGTTTGTCATACATTGATATGAATCAGCCATAGATTTACACATATTCCCCATCCCGATCCCCCCTCCCACCTCCCTCTCCACCCGATTCCTCTGGGTCTTCCCAGTGCACCAGGCCTGAGCACTTGTCTCATGCATCCCACCTGGGCTGGTGATCTGTTTCACCATAGATAGTATACATGCTGTTCTTTCAAAACATCCCACCCTCACCTTCTCTCACAGAGTTCAGGCTACAGTTTTTTAAACAAAGGAACAGTAGGGAGGGGGAGAGACCTTCTTTGTTTCTTGAGTAGATGGCGTGTTTTCATCATTAGTTCCTCCTGCAGGTTGAGCAGGGGAGTTTTCTAGTCCCTGAGTCGTCAAGCTAGGTTCACAAATGATTGTTTTTAATGTGTGCAGAGAGCATGTCCTAGGAATCACTAACTTACTGGGCTCTCTGGGCAGGATGTAGGGCTCCTGCCACCATTGTTTTATCATTTGGGGCGTGTCCCGTGCTTCTGCTGCATGGTTTTGTAGCTAAGTAAGCCTGCTTGATTTTATGGTTAAGCAAATGTGCTTTCTTGAGTAATCATTAACTTACAGGGGTCTCCCATATCTTTTTAATTACAATCCCCTAGTGGAATTAACTATTAATCACCTCTTTTGTCCCTTTACTCTGTCCCTATCATTTCCAAGACTTAACTCACTGCCAGTATAAAAGGAGAATCAATGGATATTTACAGAATTGATGGTACCCGGATTGTATTAGGTGATCAATGAATTATGGTTTTCTTTCTAAGGTTATGGAGCCAGTTAGTAATATAGGGGGGTGAGTGCTGACCTTTTATTCCTTAAATCAATTAGTAAAGTTGCCTTACAAGGAAGGTTATTGAGAAAATGCCTATAAAATATCTTTAGTTCAAGCAAAAATATCACTTAAATAGAGGTTATGTTGCATAGAACTGCCTTTCTATTTTCCAAATTAAGCCTGTTACAGAATGTCCATTGTATTTCTTCTTCAGTTTTCAGTTTTAATACATTTTAGACAAGGTGGAAACTCTCAGGACACAGTCATCAATATTTCTCAGCAAGAATCTGACTTCTTTGTAATTAAATTGCCCTCTCCTGCTAATTTGTGTGCATCCATATAATATCCCTTTCCTCAAATTAAAAGCATCACTCATTGACAGTGCTTAAAAATTGAAGCCAAGATAGAGAAGTGAAAAGGGACAGGACATAGAAGCAATCAAATTGGATATTTCTTCTGAGTTAAGGTACTTTTCTTCCTTTATGTCTTGTCAAGCGGTTACTTTTGTGGTGACATCAGCTATACTATGGGAACATATTTGATAGGTAACATGTTTCATATTCACATGAGTCAATGATGAATCTTGGAAACATTTTTTATAACCGGAAAAGAAGCATGAACTGTCCATTTTTCTCATTACAGGTTGGTAGTCTAAATCTGTTCAGCTCAGATAAAACTGACTTTCTATAGCAACTTAGTATAGATGTGAATAACCCTTGGGCCATTACTGTATATTCTATTGATGTGGAATTGGAAGAAACTGAGTTAACTAGAACATAGCTCTATTTCTGTAACATGAAATGTAAACTCCTCCATACAATTTTAGAAATTCAAAAACCCAACTCCAAGATAATGAAATGATGGACGTTGACTTAAAAAGCAGTCAAAACCTGAAAACTGAGAGATGTTTTGTTCAGTAGGAATTTTTAGGACTTCAAGCCCAGGAAACAGCATCTCAAATGACACTGAGAGAACTGTTCTGAGAAGGTGGGAGTGGGGGAGAAGGTGGGGAGGAGTCAGATTATATAGAATTTTGCAACAAAGGGCAGGTAGTCTGAACATCAAAAATATTTTTGTGAGTTAAAGAAAACCAGAGATCTCAAGTTAAGGAATTTAGCACTTTTTTACATATGGGGGGGCTTCCCTCGTGGATGAGGTTCCCTGGTGGTAAAGAATCCACCTACAAGGCAGGAGGGTTGGATCCCTGGGTTGGGAAGATCCCCTTGAGAAGGGAATAGCAACCCACTCCTGTATTCTTGCCTGGAGAGGAGCCTGGTGGGCTACAGTTCCTAGGATTGCAGAGTCAGATATGACTGAGCTACTAACATGCACACACACACACACACACACCATATGGGAAGATGCAAGAGTCTGGGCTCGCTGAAATCATTCCTCTGATATGTGTCTCAGCTATCTGGGGCTGGTATCCTGTGTTTTTCACATCCTGAGTTCCTCAGGGCTCCCTGTAAGGACTGTCTTCAAGCTCATGGCTGCTGATCTCAGGGATTCAGTGCCCTGGAGGGCTGGAATTGCTGATGACTGTGACATCCTTGTTTATTGATATGGCAGGAAATATTCTAAGTCCCTTGGATCACATTCCAAACTTGAGATGGGCTGTGTAACACGGTGTAAGGAAACAGTTTCCAAAAGAATTGGAAATAGTATAACTTGGCATGCCTTTGATTTAAATTCTAAATGTTTGCAAAAGTAGGCAATTGATTCTTATTAGCATCCCCCAGCTGTGGTTTGTTTTTCCATCTTGACCCTCTCAATTATTCTGTTTCTTATTTAATGAAGACAGATTTCCCAATCCTTGTTTCATAATGTTGGCCTCTTGAGTCTGATTTAGCCAGAGTGGTGGTGATAATATGCAGAATTTAATAGGGAAGGGAAATAGCTAATTACATACGCTATCAAAGGAAGTCAGGAAAGGCTTGGAGAAGAGATACACCCCTAAATCTCAGAGTCACATGTCATGACACGGAATATGGAGCCCACAAAGAGACATGGTATTGCCGAAGTCAAAGTTTATCCGTTCCACGGACAGACCCCCAAATAGCACCCGTATTCTTCCCTCTGTCCTCCTGACAAAATTTTATGTGAACTTTGGGAAAAAATATCCCAAATGTTGTATTCCAAATAGAGGAACTATGTAATCACTGAATTAGCTGGAACTCTTAACAATTCCCATGATGCCGGCCAAAGGAAGGGCCAACTCCAGGCTAGCACTTTGCAAGAGCTGTGTAATGGCACTCAAGTGCCTCTCCCCTGTACTGGGTTCCTGACCTCTCTCCATCCTCCCACTACACTTTCCTCCCACATCCTCCATTCACATTTAAATATAAATTCACCCACTGGAGATTAGGCATCCTTGGAGACCTACTCCAATGATTTCATCTCACTAGCGGAAAAAATGGCAGCTAGAGTCATGAGTTTGGCTTTATATGACTTATTATATGACTAATAAGTGCCAGAACTACATTTGTTGACTTTTTTTCTCTGTAATCAATGTCAACAGTTTTAAGAGTTATTGTGATTTTTCAACATTAGCCAAAAATGCATTAGGAAGTTAGAATAACAGTTAAGGAGCCAACAAGAAACAGTCATGCCACCCTAAAGGTGAATGCATGCTACCAGGAGGATGAGCAGGACCTTAGAAGGACCAGTCTTGGGGGTGAGGCTCCTGTGGCACAGTGGAGGGGCAACAGGTCAGTCTTCCTGTTTCAGCAGATACTGCTCATGGACATCTCCTATTTCCAACTACTCCTGCATGCATGCTCAGTCACTCGGTCATGTCTGACTCTTTGTGACTGTAGCCCACCAGCCTCCACTGTCCATGGGGTTTCCCAGGCAAGAACAGTGGAGTGGGTTCCCATTTCCTGCTCCAGCAGATCATCCCAACCCAGGGATCAGATCCATGTCTCCTGCATTGGAAGTGGATTCTTTACCACTGAGCCACTTGCTTCCAGCTACTCACTTGCCTACAAAAGTAAGCCAGAGGGAGCTGGTACTTGCTGTGGAAGTATCCAAATTAGTTGGGCCTGTTGAACAATTTAGAGTAATTTCAGTAGGATAAAATTCCCAGAAAGATTTAGTTACCTTCTTTTTACCATAGCTTCATGAAGTTTACAGCTGTCATTTATCCAGGGCTATCATTTTTTAAAGATTATTCCTTTATGTCTAAGTTCACCAGGTGGTGGAATAAAGGTGGTGAGATAAAATAATGGAGTTATCGCCCCTATCCTAAGGCCAACATTGTTAGCATCTTCTTCCCTAAACTTCTCCCTATCTGTGACAGCTGCTTAAGGGTTACCAATCCCATTTCTGGTGACTGAAATACCATGAGCTTTAACTCCTCAAGCTTCAAACTCAAAAGGCTTTTGTGATGCGGTAGGAAATGGGTGATAAGAAACCACTTACCCACTCCATTTAGGTTGAGTCTGGCCACCTTTAAGGGCTCCCCAGGTAGCTCAGCGGTGAAGAATCTGCCTGCCAATGCAGGAAGTGGGGTTCCAATCCCTGGGTCAGGAAGATCCCCTAGAGAAGGGAATAGCAGCAACCCACTCCAGTATTCTTTCCTGGAAAATCCCATGGACAGAGGAGCCTGGTGGGCTGTAGTCCAGAGATGCGAAAGTTGCTCAGTCATGTCCAACTCTTTGCAACCCCAAGAACTGTAGCCCGCCAGGCTCCTCTGCCCTTGGAATTCTCCAGATCAGAATACTGGAGTGGGTAGCTGTTTCCTTCTCCGGGGGATCTTTCCAACCCAGGGATTGAGCCCAAGTCTCCTGCATTGCAGGCAAATTCTTTACCATCTAAGCCACCAAGGAAGGCCATAAAATAGGGATGGTAATTAAGTTAGAATGTCTAGTGCATAATAAATATTCAATAAATTCCAACTATTGTTATCATATGTACAAAATGGGAATAATGATACCCACGGCTGTGGTTGAGGTTAATAATGTTACCTACACAAGAAACATTCTTTAGTCTTAGAGATTTAGTACAGTGAAAGTTTATTTCTCATGTCCAGGCCAATGTGAGCAGTGGGGGAGGAGCTCAGCTCCATGTGGTCATTCAAGGGTCCAGGCACCTTTCACTATTTGTCTCTAGGATCTTCTGGAACCATATCATCCTCTGAATTCAGCCTATAGATGGGGAAAGGCTGCTGGGAAAAGAGAAAGAAAGTGGAGAAGGCATACCAGTCTCAACCACACATCACCTTTTTGGTTGGTCTATTGTCAAAAACTCATCACATGGCCACTTCTATTACTAGATGTAAGGGGGCTAGACAAGGTTGTCTAGCTACATGCCTTGGAACACAAAGACAGCACAGATTCTGGGAGGCTCTTGAAGCCTTGGCCACATCTATATTCAAGGACAATGCTGAGAATTAGGTTAGATGCCTTATGTTAGACAGAGGAGATTCAGTCCTAGCACCAGCCTCGCTAAATGTAGCTATTGTTACTATTAACCTCACATCACTGGGTTGAGGTGAGACACTTGATGAGAAGAGCAAAGTCTAAAGTTCCTTCTAGCTTGTCTTGCTACAGAAGCCTTCATAGACCCCTAAGGTGAGGCAGGCCCATCATTTCTCTGCACAGTGGCCATCTAGAGAGAGGTGACCCAGAAAAACAGCACCAAGACTGTCCCAGAGATGCTGGTTGCTTAGAGAAGAGAAAAAACAAACAAAGCAAAGGAAAACCTAGTTTTGATTTGCCTGTTTTTAGGTCTAAGGGATTTCCAAATATTGCTTTTTTTTTTGGTATTTTGATAATATTTTACCCCTGGTCCCTTGCTTTTTAGTTATGAGAATTTGTCAAGTTATTTAAATTCCATAGCCTCTATTTTATCATCTTTAAAATGAGGATAATAGCTGTTCTACTTCAGAGGATGTTCTTCTTGTGAGGATGAAATGAGATGGTGAATGGTGAGTCTCCCTGGGCAAGCAGTAGTGGTCTATGAAAGTTAGGGGTGAGGTGCAGCCTTTCTCCTCTTCCACCCCTCTCTCCTCCTGCTCTTTTTTTCCATTTTTTTCCTTTTTTCTTTTTTCCATTTTTAACATGTTTACAATTTCTATAATCACTTACTGTCACATCTAACAATGTTTGTCTCCTGACTTTCCCTTTGACCGAGGACAGCATCATAAAGTGGTTGGAAAAGCCTGAACTTTGGTATAAGGGAAGGTTAGACCCCAACCTGTCTCTCACACTCATTCACTGGGTGTGGATCCTTGGGCAATGCACTTGACTTCTCCGTGTGTATTTCTTCACCTGTAAAATAGGGTGATGATTCCTCATATGAAAGGATTGACAAGATTCTGGTAAACAAATCATTGCTACGCATGGTACAAAATGAAAGCGAATTTCCTTGTCCAACATGGATTTCTTAGGGGCCTAAGAATTTGTTAATTGTATGTAGCAACCTGGGTTTCTCAGGTGCAAGTGGTAAGGAATCTGCCTGTCAATGCAGGAGATGCAAGAGACAGGGGTTCAATTCCTGGGTCGGGAAGATCCTCTGGAGGAGGGCATGGAACCCCTCTCCAATATTCTTGCCTGGAAAATTCCATGGGCAGAGGAGCCTGGAGGGCTACAGTCCATGGGGCTGCAAAGAGTAGGACACAAGTGAGCAACTGAGTACACACACACACACACACACACACACAAACACACCCTGGAACCTCAGAAGAATTGACGTACATTCGCATTCAGGGCAGTGATGTCTTATAGGGCTTGCTTTTTTTTTTTAAATCTTTGGTATTTGCTTTATTCTAAGGTTTCAAAATTTTGTCATTCATTTTATTGATGGAGACACTGAAGACTTAGGAGATTCACTCTAAACAGTTTACCAAATGGATACCAAAGAAGAAAATACTAACCAAACGCATACACAAAGTACTGAAAGTATTTGACAACCTACTTGATTGGAGACATCTTGAAAATTGTTTGCATTTTTTGTAAAGCATCTTTTTTTAAAATTTATTTTTAATTGGAGGATAACTGTTTTTTGATTTGCATTCCAGTGGTCATGTATGGATGTGAGAGTTGGACTATAAAGAAAGCTGAGCACCTAAGAATTGATGCTTTTGAACTGTGGTGTTGGAGAAGACTCTTGAGAGTCCCTTGGCCTGCAAGGAGATCCAACCAGTCCATCCTAAAGGAGATCAGTCCTGGGTGTTCATTGCAAGGACTGATGCTGAAGCTGAAACTCCAATACTTTGGCCACCTCATGCGAAGAGTTGACTCATTGGAAAAGACCCTGATGCTGGGAGGGGTTGGGGGCAGGAGGAGAAGGGGACGACAGAGGATGAGATGGCTGGATGGCATCACCGATTCGACGGACATGAGTTTGAGTAAACTTCGGGAGTTGGTGATGGACGGGGAGGCCTGGTGTGCTATGAATCATGGGGTCGCAAAGAGTCGGACACGACTGAGTGACTGAACTGAACAGAACCGAATGGCTAATGATGTCATGCATCTTTTCATGTGCTTATTGGCTATTTGTATATCTTCTTTGGAGCACGGTCTATCCAAGTCTTTTGCTCAATTCTGAATTGGGTTTGTCTTCTTGTTGAGGACAAATTAATCTTAAATAAGCTTTCAGTTCCTCGTAATTGTGTCTAAATGAAGTGTATCTTCAAACTGCTTACTTGATCTGTCAAATTTAGAGAGAACTGTTTAAACGTTTCCCACCTTAATTACAGCTTCATCAAATTCTTGTATTTCGAGCAGTTTTGCTTTACTCATTTTAACGCAAGATTGTTTGATGCTTTGGGGCTCATTCTGGCTTTAATTTCTTGGTGTTATACCTTTTATCAATACAAAATGATCCTTTCCCCTTTTATATCTGGTTGCTTTAATTCTACCTTGCCTAATCTTGTCTCCCATGCTTTTTTAAAAAATTAGTTTATATTTTTTGGTGTATTTTTGCTAACCCTTTTTCTTTCAGACTTCATGTCAATTTACCTTATGCATATTTCCATAAACAGCTTATTAGCAGGTTGTTTATTTTTCCCCAACTTAAGAGAACTTGTTTTTAAACTCACTCTGTTGCCATCATTGACATGTTGGATGTTAATCCGGCTCTGTTTTCCTGCTTTCTTTCTGAGGTCTTATGCCCCTTCATTGTTTTCCACTTCTTGACTTTGATAAACGTTAAAGTTCTTTTATAGTTTTTCTCTCATTTGTGGTTTATAGGATTTATATCCTCTTTCTTTTTATTCTACTAGTATTTAAGTTTTTTACACATACAAGATGAGGAACAGATTTAAAGAGTGATGGTGTCCATTTTGGAAGGAGTTAGAGATGGTGTGTGCCATTGACATAGAAATAGACAGTGTCTGACACCTCTAGGCCTAAGCATACATTGATCCCTCTTCTGGAAAAATGGACATGTCTAGCCTGATCCTTTGCTAACACCTAACTACCTTTCATCCTCAAATTAGCCCTCCCTTAGGAAGTCTTTCCTGGCTCTGAATTTTAGGCAAAGTTCTCTCTCAAGTGCTCCATAGCATTCTGCCCTTGGCCTGTCACAACAGTGTTTTATAACCGACTTTTTTTTGTCTGTCCTTGGGGAGGGGACACTATGTCTTGTTCACTATCTCCAGCACCTAGATATTCATTATGTGAGGCCCAGGAATCTACTGTCTGTGTGATACTGATGGGAAACACTGTTTCTAGGACGAGATTCAACAGAATTGACATGCCAGCATGATGAATTTTAGTGGAGGCAGCTTAAGTTTAATCCTGGGGCAATCTTTCCACATAACAAGGAAAGAACAGTGTCCACAAAGGGATTTGTATCCCAGCTCCTTGGAGGTTATCATGTCCTGAGAAGCCTCACTCCATTCTCGGTCCATTGTGTAGCCCCACGGACTGTAGCCCGCCAGACTCCTCTGTCCATGGAATTTTCCAGGCAAGAATGCTCGAGTTGGTTGTCATTCCCTACTCCAGGAGATTGTCCTGACCCAGGGATCAAACCCACATCTGATATCTCTTGCATTGGCAGGTGGATTCTTTACCGCTAGCACCTCCTTGGAAGCTCCTTGTAGACAATTGCTGGAGGTCAATTAGAAAACAGCAAGCTCATAAACAGGTCATAAAGAAGCTGAGAATCTGCTTGCATGTTCTTATTGCTACTAAGCACTAAGGCACATGCTTGGTGAGTGCATTTAAACTTTTGGAGAGCGCACCCGAGGCCAGAAGTCACATCGCTTTGGATTTCCTTCTCAGCCATCTCTGACATGCATAAAGTGTGTTCATGTGCATTAGCCCTCATTACCCTCTTCCTCATTGTCTCCTGCACTGAAATGGAGCGCAAGATACCTGGAGGTCAATTGCAGGGGCATCGGGCACCTGTATCATCACCTGGTGCGTTTTCTGTATTTGTCTAAGAGCGCCTCACTCCCAGTTACTTAACCACAGTGACAAAGATGATCCGTGGCAAGGATAATTGAAATCTAGATCTCCTGTGGCTGATTTCTCACACTGAGAGTTCTATTTACTCCTAAAAAGCACCACAGGGGCTGTGTACGTGAAGGTGGATGCAGGAGAAGGCGAGGCCGTGGACAAGAGGAAATAGTGAGATGCTCAGTGGGGCCTGCTGTGCCCACCTGGCCTCTGATCAAAGATGATCTCGCCTGCTTTGAAATGTTGCAGAGTCTATGTTGCCTGGTTTGGAAGCCTGTCCTTACTCTTCTGTTCTCTTCTAGAAGTGTGATTGAAACAGTTCATTGATTCCAAGGGTTTGAAATCCTGGTGTTTACATCCAAAACCACTTTCTGTCTTCAATATTAGGTTTGTGTTTGTTGGGTCTCATGGAAATCAGAGTGGTACTTTGAGGGATTTGCTTTTATCTCAAAACCCTAGAACCAGCCTATTGCACCCCGTTTAAGGAAATTTATCTGATACAGGGAATGCATGCTTTTATGCATTCCTCCTCTTCCTCCCACTGGTGGGTGGGATTTTCACTCCAGAGTTATGGAGGTGGCTTGAATACATGACATCTGACACTGGGCTGTTGAGATTGGCTGCAGTGTATTAGTTACATGAACTCAGCCTGGGAGTGGAGGACTTCACACACCACGCGGAGCTATACAGGGCTGTATAGGAGGAGGGCTGTGGAGGCAGACTTTGTAGTATCAAGACGGTGAGATGCTCCATGGTTCCCACGAGAGAATGAGATTGATTTGCTTGAATAATTCTGTGGGCTGGCAGGGAACGGAAACCTGCTACTCAGGAACAAGTAGGCTCTGCGCCTGGGCCCCATGATAAGGAGGGGTGTTTGGCCAGAAGACGTTGTCCATAGGAACGGGATGCGAGGGGAATTGGTTGGACACTGAAAAGTTGATGCTTGTGAACTGTGGTGCTGGAGAAGACTCTTGAGAGTCCCTTAGAATGCAAGGTGATCCAACCAGTCAATCTTAAAGGAAATCAGTCCTTTGGAAGGACTGTTGCTGAAGCTGAAGCTCCAATACTTTGGCCACCTGAACTGAAGAGCCGACTCATTGTAAGAGACCCTGATGCTGGGAAAGATTGAAGGCAGAAGGAGAAAGGGATGGCAGAGGATGAGATGGTTGGATAGCATCACTAACTCAATGGACATGAGCCTGAGCAAACTTCAGGAGATAGTGACTGACAGGGAGCCTGGCATGCTGCAGTCCAGGGGTTTGCAAAGAGTCAGACACAACTTAGCAACTGAACAACAAACACAACACAAGCCCTCCAAGTTTTATCAAACATCAAGGTAGCCCAACATATGGAGCCTTAATCTTGGGCCTTATATCTCACCATAGCCCGACTACTGAATGCCAAAAAACAGTCTCATTTTGAACTACAGAACAGAACTCAGGCACCCCTGGGCATCCCGATTATAGGATATAAAGTACAATTAATGATGGCATTCTTAGCTGTGTAAATCTATGAAACTTTTGGCTTTTTAATGTTCCTTGTTACTTAAATATTTCTTTATTGAGATGTAATTGATTCATAACATAGCTTAGATTTAAGGTGTACAATGTTTTGATTTGATGTATTTGTACATCATTTATATATCAAATTTTGCAATAGGATTACCTTAAGGAGCTAGCATTAGCTAAGGCACTTATCATGTCGTGTAATTATCAGTTCTTCTTTGTGGTAAGAATAATTAAGGTGTAAGTCTCTTAGGAACTTTGAAGGTTATGAATATGGTTTTGTCTATAATAACTGTGCTGTGCATTAGACTTCCAGAACTTACATAACTGCAGTCGAAAGTTTGTGCACTAAAGTAATTTCTTCCAGTTTCCATTCTCCCTTGCCTCCAGTCCCTGGTAACCACCATTCTGCTATTTCCACAAATTCAGATTATTTGGATTTCACATATCTGAAATCCAGTCTCACTGTGAGATCATACAGTACTTGTCTTTCTCTAACTTATTTCATTTAGCATAATGCCCTTAAGGTCCATCCATATTGTTGTATTAATAAATGCAAGATTTCCTCCTTTCTCATAGCTTGACAATATTCTATTGTGTAGAGATATCACGTCTTCTTTATCTCTTCATCCACTGATGGACTATTAAGTTGTTTCCATATCATGGCTGCTGTGAATAAGGCTGCAATATCTACCACTTAGGTACATGTGTGCTCACTTGTGTCTGACTCTTTGCGACCCCATGGGCTGCAGCCTGCCAAGCCCCCCTGACCACGGGATTTCCCAGGCAAGAATACTGGAGCAGGTTGCCATTTCCTTCTCCAGGGGATCTTCCTGACCCAGGGATCGAACCCACGTCTTCTCGTCTCCTGCATTGGCAAGCAGATACTTTACCACTGAGCCACCTGGTAAGCCCTACCTACTACTTAAATACATTATTCCAGAGCGAGAAGGACCAGGTTTTTCTTTAAAATAAAACCTTCTGACCTGGGAAGGACACGCTGAAAGAAAACTTTGTTGGCATGCATTACAGTTGATTTTTCAAAGTAGTGAGAGTAATTTTGGGGAAAATATTTTTCATAAAAGAAGTAGAAACATATGGACCTAATTGATAATAATAGAACATAGATGCAGAGAGATAAAGTGAGCACAATACAATAAGGGCAAATTTAGTTTAAACTTGATAAGTCAAAGTTTAAATTACCCATCGATGACATGATGTTGAGTTTATTAGACCTTTTGCAGGGTGGGAGAGTAGCACCATGACAAAAGCCTTAGTGTTGACGCAAATGGAGAAATTAGAGAAAGATATTTAAAGGGTTTTAGGGCCTGGGCTGGATAATTTAAAGCAGCTCTGCAAGGTGAGGAACTGGTGGGGATAGTGAGAGGGTAACAGGCAGGAAGGCCAGGTGTCTCCAAACGGAGGAAAGAGGCTGCAAGTGCCAGACATTTTTATCTCTCTTAAGCGGCAGGAAGAAACAAACCAGCGATATGTTTTTCCTTTTCTATACAAATTTAAAAGGAGGTTTCTCTTAAAATGCTGTGTTGCCATGACACCTGGTTTCACCTAAAGCTAACTACTCTCAAACCTTGAGTTAACCAATACATTTCTTTTTCTTATGGAAATGTTGTCTTAACCTATGTTAATGTACCCCAGACTCTATCTTCAAGTTGGTTCCGCCAAACGGCCTAACTTACTCACTCAGGTATTGTTCCCCTAATCTATGTAAACGAAACTATTTGCTGGTATTCTGCCCTTCTACAAGATTCAAGTCAATCGTTTTATGGCCAGGGATGAATTATCTGGTGCCATTCTAAATTTTATGACATTCCTTTCTTTTCATTAACAGACTGTGAGTGACTATATAACAGACAGCTAAAGACTAGGAGGGGGTACTCTTTTGCCCCCTTCTGATGCCTATGTCAGAAGCTTTCTCTATCTCCTTTATACTTTAATAAAACTTTATTACACAAAAAGCTCTGAGCGATCCAGCCTCGTCTCTGGCCCCGGATTGAATTCGTCTCCTCCGGAGGCCAAGAATCCCGCGTCTTATCGTTCAGCAACAACCTTTCAATAGGACATGTTTCATGGTGTTGCAGCTCTGAACTATGGTCATAGCATAGTGACATGAAGAGATCTGAAAGGCAAGTTGTAAGTCTTAATAAATAGTACAAACAAAATTAAGAAACTCACTTACAAAAATCCTCCATAATGTTTTAGTTCACTTTATTTGATTAAAAAAAATAAATCTAAGATCCATACATTTCTCAGATGTGGCTTTTGTTGAGCATTAGAAAGTCAAAGCACAACTTCCATGCTGAAATAGATTCTAATTCAACTTCATATTCAAAATCATGTGGCTTGTTTACCCTGTGTACATGTAAAATATTTATCAGTGTTGTCTCCATCTTCTTTGTGATTGAGAAGGTATCACTGCTTATCTGGAAATAATTATGGATTATTTTCACCACAGCCAATTCAAATAGGTCCCTTAATTTAGAACAACACTATTTTTTACAATGCCATCCTCCACTAAAATTTGTATTTGTATTATCATTGCCTGAACAACTTTTTCTCCCTGTTGAATTTCTAAAATTGAAGTTACAACACATTTTACAAAAATTTCAGGTGTTCCACTTTAGTGACAGGATGAGCTTCAAAATGTTTTGTTACAATTTCATAAACTAAACAGAAAAATTGAACCACTTATGGAATCAACCTAATATTTTATTTAAAGCATCTCATGTTTGCAAAGTTCTCATCCTGCTAATTGTACTGGCATGTTAAACAGCTGTTGCCTTATTTTATTACAAGTAAAAAAAGATTTAGGATAAAGAAAATTATTTTAAAAGTGTCTAAATCATCTAAACTTTGTCATTTTCCTTTGATCTAAATGACAAGTCATGCTTCAGTTGTTGCTTAGTCACTAAATTGTGTCTCACTCTTTGTGACCCTATGAACTGCAGCACACCAGGATTCCCTGTCCTTCACCATCTCCTGGAGTTTGCTCAGACTCACGTCCATTGATTCAGTGATGCCATCCAACCATCTCATCCTCTGTCATCCCCTTCTTCTTTTGCCTTCAATCTTTCCCAGCATCAGGACATTTTCCAATGAGTTGGCTCTTCACACTTCAGAACAATATGTGGATATAGTTTCCACAGAACAGCATGTTTGACTAGAAAATGAAACACTTGGAACAAATGCAAAAATAAACAAGATCTAAGGACAACAGAGAATAACTGTAACTGTCCTGGGCAATCCAAGTAATTACATCACCTACCTACACCTATACCTACATCCATCTCTTCCTATAAAGATCACTCCACTCCCTTAAAACATATTCAGTTCAGTTCAGTTCAGTCGTTCAGTCGTGTCCGACTCTTTGCAACCCCATGAATCACAGCACGCCAGGCCTCCCTGTCCATCACCAACTCCTGGAGTTTACTCAAACTCATGTCCATCGAGTCAGTGATGCCATCCAGCCATCTCACCCTCTGTCATCCCCTTCTCCTCCTGCCCCCAATCCCTCCCAGCATCAGGGTCTTTTCCAATAAGTCAACTCTTTGCATGAGGTGGCCAAAGTATTGGAGTTTCAGCTTCAGCATCAGTCCTTGCAATGAACACCCAGGACTGATCTTTAGGATGGACTGGTTGTATCTCCTTGCAGGCCAAGGGACTCTCAAGAGTCTTCTCCAACACCACAGTTCAAAAGCATCAATTCTTAGGTGCTCAGCTTTCTTCACAGTCCAACTCTCACATCCATACATGACCACTGGAAAAACCATAGCCTTGACTAGATGGACCTTTGTTGGCAAAATAATGTCTCTTCTTTTTAATATGCTATCTAGGTTGGTCATAACTTTCCTTCCAAGGAGTAAGCATCTTTTAATTTCATGGCTGCAATCACCATCTGCAGTGATTTTGGAACCCGAAAAAATAAAGTCTGACACTACTTCCACTGTCTCCCCATCTATTTCCCATGAAGTGATGGGACCAGATGCCTCAATTTCTTGACTCATGAAAGCTCAATGCCCTTTCCAAAATGTCTGTGGATACCAGGGCCTTGAATTCTCATGATAACCTCTGGCCCTAATTTTCTGATTCTTCTGAATTATTGTTCACATATCTGTTTTTTAAATTTACATTTTGGCAACAAAGGAAATTCAAATCCTTTTTTGATTTCTACAAAACGATAGCTTGCGTGGCAGATATCATGTGACACATTTGGATGTGGAAAGAGGAGCAAATGACTTACATCCCAGGTGACTTAAAAAGGAATATTTTATATATGTGTTACTCAAATTCCTTGAGTCCTTCTTTCATGAAGCTTGCTCCTTCTGTCCCTTCTGACCCCTCCTTCACAGGACACCCCCTTCCCTCTACCAGTTCATAACATTTTGTTAAGTAGTGTGATGTAATTCATTAGATTTGACTCCAGCTCAACTCTAGGTTGAGTTGAGAGAAATCTTGACCTTTAAGGGTTGAGAAATCTCAACCCTTAGAGTTGAGAGAAATCTTGAAATTAGCACTCATAAGAAAGTCCTAATTAAATACTAAGCAAAGATTATTTTATTTCCTAATTTTTGCATGGTTGGTGAGAATGGTTTTGTTATTCCATATATTCATATATGGGGCTTCCCTGGTGACTCAGATGGTAAAAAAAAAATCTGTCTGCAATGTAGGAGATCTGGGTTTGATCCCTGGGTTGGAAAGATCCCCTAGAGAAGGAAATGGCAACCCACTTTAGTATTTTTGCCTGGGAAATCCCATGAACAGAGGAGCTTGGTAGGCTGTAGTACATGGGGTCCCAGGAGTTGGCCATGACTTAGTGACTAAACCACCACCATCATATACCTACATATAAATATTATACATATATACATATATATATATATATATATATATATATGGAGAGAGAGAGAGAGAGAGAGAGAGATGTAAAAATATTTGTGTATATTTATGTACATCTATTCCAAAATATTTCCCTAGTCTATGTGTTTGGATGAAGTCATATTAATAATAATACTCAGATCTCACAGGCTCACAGTAGCCACTTCTTTACAGGATCTCATGTTTAAACTTACTCCAGTCAGTTATAATGGCTTCCCTGGGGTTCTATCACACAAATCTCTACTGGGTCCTACTCTGATTCCATCAGGTAGCCTCATCTTCTGTGTGTTTCCACTGATGATCACTGTACTTTCCGGGCACTGTGGTCCCTCTGGGGCTTTGCCACAGTTCCTGAGATCATCACCAGAACAGTGGAGACTGGCCAGGCACAGCAGTGAAGCAGGGACACGTTATCCCTAGAGGTGGGACAGGAGTTCCTCTCCCCAACTGTGTTACAGCTCCTCACCTGGAGACCCCACAGCATGGCTCAGGGCTCACCCATCTTCCTCCTGACCCTGACTACAGGCATCTGCCCAACAAATTTTTCCAGGAAGGCTTCTCCCCTCACCCCATTCCCATGTAACCCAATTGACATAGACACTGGTGAGCCCCTGACGCCATGCCCAGCTGTATATAAGTTCATGTGGGAATCTGACCCTGGTGGCTATTTTGTTTTTCCTAGATTCCTAGAGGTTATTGAATGTATGATGCATGTATGAAGTCGTATATGAAGTCATGTCCAATTCTTTGCGACCCCACAGAAGATAGCCCACTAAGCCCCTTTGTCCATGGGATTTTCCAGGCAAGAATACAGGGATTCGTTGTCGTTTCTTCCTCCACTGAATATATGATATACCACTGTTATAGCAAGAATTTTTTTTTTCTTTTCTTTTTTTTTTTTTTTAAATATGGAACGCTTCACGAATTTGCGTGTCATTTGGGAGTAGGAGATGGAGAGGTTAGGAGAAAGAACTACCATATTAAGCATACATTTGATTGTAAGATGTATCTCAATTTCAAAAACTTCCAAATGTGAAGAAGAAAATCACCCTTAACATTGAAGGAAGTGTAATCTGGTGGAAATATTTTAGAATTCATTTTACATTTTTGCTCTTGTATTTCTTTAATTAAAAAAACAAAAACAAAACTGCCTGAACACAGTGGGGAAAGGAGAGTGTGGACACATTGAGAGAGGTGTGTTGAAATATATACATTACCACATGCAGAATAGATAGCTAGTAAGAGGCTTCAGTATAACACAGGGAGCTCAAGCAGGTGCTCTGTGACAACCTAGAGAGAGGGGATGGGGTTTGGGGGTGGGAGGAAGGTTCAAGAGGGAGGGGACATCTGTATACTTATGGCCGATTCACGTTGCTGTATGGCAGAAACCAACATGATATTGTAAAGCAATTATCCTCCAATTAAAAAAAAACTGATTCTTTGTCAAAAATGTACATTCCGTGTGCATCTATGAAATACAGAAGATTGGAGCTGGAAAGGGTGCATTTCCTTATTAACAAGTTGTGGTCCAGAGACGCTGGTGATGTGGCAAAGGGACAGAACCTGGTGTGACTGAACAGGAGATGCTCAGGTTCCTGCCTCTCTGTCCACTACACTGCATCCAAAGGAAAATAATGTGCATTGGAAGTAGTCATTTTATCATCAGAAGTTTCTCCAAAGATCAATTTTGCTGTTATTTCATTTACTGAAAGAAGTGAAACAGGTACTTAATTCTTTGGAAGGTGAGCCATCTGTAATTCAGCAAGAGAAGGTAGGAAATATTTTTATCTTACTAATTTAGTGGGACAGCTGTAACCAAAAGCAATATTTTATAAATATTGAGTGTCTTACTAACAATGTGGAATTGTTTTTAATAAGCACATAAATGTTTGGATATATTTTACATAATAAAATAAATATGAGGTTATATAAAAATCAAAGACTATTTCAGCCAGATTTATATGAGAAATTAAAAATATTGGATTATACAACATATCTTGGGCTCTTAGCTTTTCCTTCATTTTCCTGATGGATTGGAGCTGAAATACAATGAAAGAGAATTCACCATAAAATTACTAGTATGAATTGGAGACCTCTGTAATGTAGGTGGATGCAATAATAAATAAAGGTTAATAATTTTTCTTTTTGTTGGTAATAACCAGTTATGAAAAATAGTGAGAAAAGATCTGATTAATAAAATCAATATAAAAATAGCTAAAATGAATGTCATACAAGAAGAATTCATTTGGCTGCAAGAAGCAGAGAGCTGAAGTAAGATAAGTTAAATTAAGGAAGTATGTTGCATGTTTAAAACAAAAAATATTTCAGAGATAGACAGTGAAGAGCTAAAGCGGTGGTTCCTTAGGCACCCAAATTTCTTTCCCCTTCCTATTTCACCATCTTTGGCTGCAAATTCTGTCTCTACAGTTGCATCGTGGTCCAGGATAACTAATCAATTTTTTCCCATCACATCACATTTGCATTAATCAGTTTCCAATTGTAGGTAACTGAAACCACTTTAGCTACTTTACATACATAGTTACATTAGAAAGTACTAAAGGGCTTAGAGAATCATAGGGAAGGCTGAAAAAACAAACTCTTAACCTAAACTCTAGGTTAAGATTTCTGGAATAACTCCCAAAATCACATGAAAGAACTGGGCCATCAAGGGAGCTGCCATCCTCTTTTTTCTTTTGCTATCCCTTCTTTGATCAAGAAGCTGTCTGTCTGGTTTAAAGCTGCCACTCCGCTTGCTGCCTCCAGCACCACATGGCTACTTCACAACAAGAGAGGAAATTCAGTTACAGGAAGTCACATAATCACAAAGCTGCAATGATTGGGAAGCTTGTACCACTGTTGGTGTCCTCAAAACCAAACTGTTTCTGCTACAGCCTGCACCCACGACTTCAGTGACTGGAAATGAGGTCCTTGGCTAATGCTTCTCCAGCATAACTAGATCCCACACAATTGGGCTTGCCAACAAAAACAGGACGAGAAGCCCTTTGCTTTACGTCTGCCTTCCAGATCTTCCACTTATACATTAGATGGGTTGAACATTCACTGTATCCAGAATCACAGCTTCAAGGAGATATGGAGAAAATTGTTTTCAGATCTCCGGTCTTTGAAGTGGAGAAAGACACACCTGAAGGTTGTTGTGGTAGACTGTAAGAGCCAGTCTATCATTCCACTGAAACGCTGGTGTCAAAAGAAATGAAAACGGAAGGGGGAGGCTCAAAGGACACCCTCCTTCACTAGATGAGCTGATTTTAAGCTTCACCCAGTGATTTCCATTTTCCTCTCATTATCCACTCCTAGCTGCTAGGGAGACTGGAAACAGTGGAAAATTAAGGAGTGGTACCCAACTTGAGGGGCTTCCCAGGTGACTGAGTGGTAAAGAATCCACCTGCCAAGCAGGAGATGCGGGTTTGATCCTTGGGCCAGGAAGATGCTCTGGAGAAGGGACTGGCAACCCATTACAGTGTTCTTGCCTGGGAAATCCCATGGAGAGTGGAGTCTGGCAGACTACAGTCCATAGGGTCACAAAAGAATTCGGCATGACTTAGGAATTAAACAAGAGCAACAACAAGCCAACTTGAGACAGCATAATTTTTAGCCTTCCAGCGCCATGGAGTTTGTCTCTTCTAGTGGATTCAAATCCACTTGGGATTAGGACACCTCTACATTGTGAACAATACTCTTTTTACATTAGCACTATCATTCAAGCCGAGTTTCCACTACATGCATATCATAGTAGATAATCTTACCACATTTTTCCTTTTAAATTATTCACTTTTTGGAATAAGATTTTTCTTGCTTTTCTTGCACAGTAAGTGGAAGACACTCCCCAGAGCAGAAGTCCAGGAATATAGGAGTAGCCACCTCTTGGTAACACCTTGCCAACTAATTTGACATTCTTATAGGGGTGAAAGAGCCATCAAAGCCTAGCCTTGTAATATTTTGTGGTTCAACTTTATTGAAATTGGATGAAGCCAAGTGTCACAGAAGACAGAGAGCTTGTCTTTCTTATATGTTGCTTGCAGAATAGAACATTAGCATTTGGAAACTTGAAAATGTATGAGGGAAAAAAAGGAAGCGAGAAGTGTACAGATGCAATTATCCCATCTTTCATTAGAGGGAATAAGTAGATACAATCTAAAATTAAAATGTTGTGTCTTTCAATTGATTTGTTTTTTTATTCTAGTTTTACAACATATGATTGATTTTCTAAACATTTTTGTTGGTTTTGCAAGCTTTTGCACGTCCCATAATTATATGTGTATAATAATACTCTATTATTCTTCAGTCACTTGGCTTTTGGCACTGAATAGTGAAAATTTTAAAGTCCATTAATTAAGCATGTTCTTTGTGTTGACCAAAACTTTTGAGTCTCTACTGATTTTTGTTCCTTTGGTCTATTAGCTATTGAGTGGGTAGCTAAATTCTCCAACACAGTGGCAACTTTGACAATTCCTCTTGTGATTCTTTCAACATTTTCTTTTATATATATTTTGAAGCTAAATTGTTGATCCATGCAAGTTTAAATTTTAAATATCTTCTCCATGAATTTAACCTTTGACATTTTGTAACTTTCAGTTTTACTTCTATTTAGTACTGCTTGTCTTCAGGTCTCCTTAAGTTGCTATTAATACAGGTAAATTAGCTTCCTACTGTTTAGTTCTTAAACGGTATATTATTCTTCATTCTTTAATTTCAACTATTCTAAGTTTTTATGTTCTGTTTCTCTTTTAAACAACATTGAACAAGGTTAATTTTTTTACTCATTTCGTCAATATTTGTTTTTTATCTACCAGGTTTGTTATTGTTATACCATCTATAATTATTGATATATTTGAACCTATTTTCACCATCTTATTTTGTGCTTTTCATTTGCTTCAACCCTTAAATGTTTCTTTTCACTTCTTGATTTCTGATAGACTGATGAATAGTTTTCTTCATTCCATGTTTTTTCTTTATTCATTGGAAATTATCTACTTTATATTTTTTCATCATATTTCTGGGAATTTTATGTGCACGCTTGACTGCTTCTATCCTCTAGTATCCATTATGTCTTTCTTTCTCTTATTACAAGGTCCGCTTCATAATTCTTTCGTATGACAGTACCATTATTAACATTTGTCATTTTCTGTCTTTGCTAATTATGGCGTGTGACTAGATTTTGATCAACAGGATATAAGCAGAAGGAGTATGTGCACTTTCAACTTTGTATGCTTAGACACAAAGTTGCTTCATCTTCCTGTGTTCTTTCTGTGTCTTCAATGAGTAAAATGCAGATATGGTGATTTCAACACTGTAAGTCAGGAAAGTCAGATCTACTGTCTCAGACCCAGTGATGAAAATTGTGTTGAGTTTCCATCTCTGGTCACTAGAGGACCTTGTGGAATAAATTCTTTCCACTTGCATTTTATTTGTGTTCCTTTCATACAAGATCTAAACCTCTATTCCTATTGACAGAGAAATATCAGAATTGGGGTGCTGTCATAACTCAAACTAAAATATCTGCTGTTGATTCAACAGTCAGACAATAGAATACAAGAAAACAGATACTGAAGGCTACCAGCTTGATGATTCTTGTTTGTTGAAGGGAAACACTGGGGTAAAATACTTGGCAACATTCATCTGGAAGACAGATGATTTAAATTTTCAGATCCAAGAAAGTAGTTGGAAATAGCCAAAATGTTAGTGTGTACTCATTGTTCCTTGTTGTTTTCAGCAAGTTTTTATAAAGATAAGTTAAGAGCTGTTGTCTCCTTGCACCCAATTTCCCTTCTTGCTTTTAGTCATCCCACACTATGATACTCTGGCAATATATTTTAGTTGCATATGTGACCACTCAGCTAAGAACTACATTTCCCAACTTCTCTTGAATGTAGGTGTGACTATATCACTATATTTTGGCCAATGGTAGAATAACATAAGTGACATTTTGAATTCTGCTTCATGCCCTTAAAAATTATGTTGATTATTCACCATATATTTTTAAAAATTTTTTAAATGTAGGCCACTTTTTAAGTCTTTATTGAATTTTTTTACAATATTGCTTCTGTTTTACATTTTGGTTTTTTGGCCATGAGGCATGTGGGTCCCAGGGATGGAACCCAATATGCATTGGAAAGCAAAGCTTTAACCACCAGACGGCCAGGGAAGTTCCTTGCCATATTAATTTACTTTGTTTTATTTTCTTTTTATTGGTGTGAAGTCTATATAATGTAATTCATCATTCTAACATGTTCAGTTCAGAGGTATCTTGTGTATCTACAATGTTGTGCTATTAACATCTCTTTCTATTTTCAAAAAAATTTCATCATCAAATAAAATCAGCCTACACCCCTAATCACACATCATTTCCCCCTTTCACCAGTCCTAATTCATTTCTATCTCAATATCCTGGATATTTCATGTATAAGGAATCATAATATGTTAGCTTTTGTGTCTGAATCCTTTCACTAGCATAATGTTTTTGAGGTTCACCCATGTTGTATCAGTACTTCATTCCTTTCTGTGATTGAATTATATTCTCCTTTGCATGGAGGTGGTCCATTTGTTTATCCATTCACCTGAATGGATACTATCACCTCATGCTTGCTAGAATGACTATTATAAAAAGGAAAACAAGCAATAAATGTTTGCAAGATGTGGAAGAAAAGGAATTCTTATCAACTTTTGGTGGGAATGTAAATTGATGCAGCTATTATGAAAACAGTATGAAGAGTCCTTAAAAAAATCAAATATATTTCCATACCACTTCTGGAAGTAAACCCAAATGAATCAGAAATCTTGATCTTGAGCAGATATCTGCACTTTCACATTCATTGCAGCAATATTCATAGTAGCCAAGGTATGGAAACAACCTAAATGGGCATGGATAGAGGAATGAGTTTTTAAAATGTGGTATAGATGCACAGTGGAATGTCCTTCAGCCTGACAAGGAAGAAAATCCTGCCATTTTCAACAACATGACTGGATCTGGAAGGTGTTATGCTGAAAGAAACAAGTCACAGGAAGACAAATACTGCACAGTCTTATTAATATGAGGAATCTAAAATAGTCTAAATCAGAGAAGCAAAGAGTAGAATAGTGGTTACCAGGATCTGGAGGAAGGAAGAGCTGAGTAGTTGTGGTCAAAAGGTACAAGTTTCAGTTATGCAAGGTAAGTTCTGGAAGTCTACTATAGGACCTATGATTAACAATATTGTAATCTTAGAACTTTGCTAAGGGGGTACTTTATGTAAAATGCTTTCACCACAAAAGGAAAAGCAAAACAAGCATAACAACAAATAAAGGAAACAGGAAGAAACTTCTGGAGGTGATGGATAAGTTTATGGCAGTGAGTGTGGTGATGGCTTCACAAGAGTATATTGATCTCAAACACACCCAGTTGTATGCACTAAATATCTACAGCTTTTAATAGGTTAATTCTACCCCAATAGGGCAGTTTTTTGGGAAAGATATCATTCGCAACAGCATAAAAAATAACAAGCGCCTTAGAATAGGTAAGCTAATAGATGCATACGTGATTTCTAGCAAAATTTTATTGAGAGAAAATAAGACCTAATTAATTGGAGACATGAATCGTCTTCACAGAGAGGAATGCTAACTTTTATAAAATTTTAAATTCTCTGTTTAAAAAAGTGTCTGGTCCATGTGCTTATGCAATGATGCACAGGTATGAAATAGGAATGAAGATGCCATATGTACTGATATGGAAATATCTTTAACAGAAACAATCATGCAAAAAATGCAAGGTGCCAAAAATGTGTATAGACAGCTACATTTTATGGTTGAGAGGGGTAAAATAAAAATGACTGTTGCATTTATTGATTTCACATAAAAAAATACTGGAAAGAGTTTTAAAAACTCACAAAAGTTCCCAAAATGAAAGTAGAATAAAATTGATGGAAAAAGTAGTGGAAGCAAAACTTATTGTAATTTAGATTTTTAACCCTTGTGACTATATTTACTATACAAATATAATAAAATTTTAAGTAATACTATAATAAGTCTGAGTAAGGTAGTAAGATTAGTTTTTCTCAGACTTTTTTTTTTCCATTGAAGTAATAGTTGCTTTACAATATTATATTCATTTTAAGTGTACAGCACAGTGATTCAATATTTTTATAGATTATATTCCATTTAAAGTTATTGTAAAATAAATGACCCAATAAAAAAATGGGCCAAAGAACTAAACAGACATTTCTCCAAAGAAGACATACAGATGGCTAAAAAACACATGAAAAGATGCTCAACATCACTAATTATCAGAGAAATGCAAATCAAAACCATAATGAGGTACCATTACACGCCAGTCAGGATGGCTGCTATCCAAAAGTTCACAAGCAATAAATGCTGGAGAGGGTGTGGAGAAAAGGAAACCCTCTTACACTGTTGGTGGGAATGCAAACTAGTACAGCCACTATGGAGAACAGTGTGGGAGATTCCTTAAAAAACTGGAAATAGAACTGCCATATGACCCAGCAATCCCACTCCTGGGCATACACACCGAGGAAACCAGATCTGAAAGAGACACATGTACCCCAGTGTTCATCGCAGCACTGTTTACAATTGCCAGGACATGGAAGCAACCTAGATGCCCATCAGCAGACGAGTGGATAAGGAAGCTGTGGTACATATACACCATGGAATATTACTCAGCCATTAAAAAGAATTCATTTGAATCAGTTCTAATGAGATGGATGAAACTGGAGCCCATCATACAGAGTGAAGTAAGCCAGAAAGATAAAGACCATTACAGTATACTAACACATATATATGGAATTTAGAAAGATGGTAATGATAACCCTATATGCCAAACAGAAAAAGAGACACAGATGTACAGAACAGACTTTTGGACTCTGTGGGAGAAAAGTGAGGGTGGGATGTTTCAAGAGAACAGCATCAAAACATGTATATTATCTAGGGTGAAACAGATCACCAGCCCAGGTTGGATGCATGAGACAAGTGCTCGGGCCTGGTGCACTGGGAAGACCCAGAGGAATTGGGTAGAGAGGGAGGTGGGGTGGGGGATCGGGATGGGGAATACATGTAAATCCATGGCTAATTCATGTCAATGTATGGTAAAAACCACTACAATATTGTAAAGTAATTAGCCTCCAACTAATAAAAATAAATGGAATAAAAAAAAAATAAAGTTATTGTGAAATAATGGCTGTGTTTCCCTCTGCTGTACAATGTATCAATATCTTTGTTGCTTACTTTATGCACAGTAGTTTATATCTCATAATTCTTTTAATTTCATATCATTTATGGTTTCAATCAGTTCTTATACCATTTTTTTCCTTGCATGTGTATTTGTGCTAAGTTGCTTCAGTTGTGTCTGACTCTGCATGACCCCACGGATTATGGCTCCCCAGGCTCCTCTGTCCATGGAATTCTCTAGGCAAGAATACTGGAATGGGTTGACATGTCCTCCTCCAGGAAATCTTTCCAACCCAGGAATTGAACCCACATCTCTTAAGTCTCCTGCACTGATACGCAGTTTCTTTACTTGGGTCTTGTTAAATATCACTCCATTGTCACCTGGTATTGGCTGTTTTTGGTGAAGAAATATGAGGTCAACTTGGACTTTTTTCTCCTTGATGTGACAGGAGTTTTCAATCTGTTTGGTTGGAAGATTTGTGTTTCATCCTCAAGTTTAGCAGTTTCAAGAAATTGTCTTGGTATTTTGTTTCCCAAATAACTCAGTTGGTAAAGAATCTGCTTGCAATGCAGAAAGCCCTGGTTTGATTCCTAGGTCAGGAAGATCCACTGGAGAAGGGATAGGCTACCCACTCCAGTATTCTTGGGCTTCCCTTGTGGCTCAGCTGGTTAAGAATCTGCCTGTAATGCGGGAGACCTGGGTTCAACCCCTGGGTTGGAAAGATCCCATAGAGAAGGGAAAGGCTACCCACTCCAGTATTCTGGCCTGGAGAATTCCATGAACTATATATTTAACTCAGATGACCATTATATCTACTACAGTGGCAAGAATCCCTTAGAAGAATTGGAGTAGCCATCATAATCAACAAGAGTCCAAAATGCAGTACTTAGATACAATCTTAAAAATGATAGAATAATCTCTGTTCATTTCGAAGGCAAACTATTCAATATCATAGTAATCCAAGTCTATGCTCCAACCAGTAGTGCTGAAGAAATTTGAAGCTGAATGGTTCTATTAAGACCTACAAGATCTTCTAGAGCTAACACCAAAAAAAGATGTCCTTTTCATTATAGGGGACTGGAATGCAAAAGTAGGAAGTCAAGAGATACCAGGAGTAAGAGGCAAATTTGGCCTTGGAATACAAAGTGAAGCAGGTTAAAGGCTAACATAGTTTTGCCAAGAGAATGCACTGGTCATAGCGAACACCCTCTTCCAACAACACAAGAGAAGACTCTACACATGGACATCACCAGATGGTCAACACTGAAATCAGATAGATTATATTCTTTGCAGCCAAAGATGGAGAGGCTCTATACAGTCAGCAAAACAAGACCAGGAGCTGACTGCAGCTCAGATCATGAACTCTTTATTGCCAAATTCAGACTTAAATTGAAGAAAGTGGGAAAATCATTAGACCATTCAGGTATGACCTAAATCAAATCCCTTACAATTATACAATAGAAGTAACAAATAGAATCAAGGGATCAGATCTGATAGACAGAGTACCTGATGAACTATGAATGGAGGTTTGTGACATTGTACAAGAGGCAGTGATCAAGACCATCCCCAAGAAAAAGAATTGCAAAAAGGCAAAATGGTTGTCTAAGGAGGCTTTACAAATAGCTCAGAAAAGAAGAGAAACTAAAGGCAAAGGAGAAAAGGAAAGATATTCCCATTTGCATGAAGAGTTCCAAAGAATAGCAAGGAGAGATAAGAAAGCCTTCCTCAGTGATCAATGCAAACAAATAGAGGAAAATAATAGAATGGGAAAGACTAGAGATCTCTTTCAAGAAAATTAGAGATACCAAGGGAACATGTCATGCAAAGATGGGCTCAATAAAGGACAGAAATGGTATGGGCCTAACAGAAGAAGATATTAAGAAGAGGTGGCAGGAATACACAGAAGAACTATACAAAAAAGATCTTCATGACCCAGATAACCACAATGGTGTGATCACTCACCTATAGCCAGACATCCTGGAATGCAAAGTCAAGTGAGCCTTAGGAAGCACCACTATGAACAAAGCTAATGCAGATGATGGAATTCCAGTTGAACTATTTCAAATCCTAAAAGATGATGCTGTGAAAGTGCTACACTCAATATGAAAGCAAATTTGGAAAACTTAGTAGTGGCCACAGGACTGGAAAATGTCAGTTTTCATTCCAATCCCAAAGAAAGGAAATGCCAAAGAATGTTCAAACTACTGGGCAATTGCACTGATCTCACACACTAGCAAAGTAATGCTCAAAATTCTCCAAACCAGGCTTCAACAGTACATGAAAAGAGAACTTCTAGATGTTCAAGTTGGATTTAGAGAAGGCAGCGGAACCAGAGATCAAATTGCCAACATCTGCTGGATCATCAAAAAAGCAAGCGAGTTCCAGAAAAACATCTACTTCTGCCTTATTGACAATGCCAAAGCCTTTGACTTTGTGGATCACAATAAACTGTGGTAAATTCTTAAGGAGATAGGAATACCAGACCACCTGACCTGCCTCCTGAGAAATCTGTGTGCAGGTCAAGAAGCAACAGTTAGAACTGGATGTGGAACAATGGACTGGTTCCAATTTGGGAAAGGAGTACGTCAAGGCTGTATATTGTCACCCTGCTTATTTAACTTACATGCAGAGTACATCCTGCAAAATGCCAGGCTGGATGAAGCACAAGCTGGAATTAAGATTTCCAGGAGAAATATCCATAACCTCAGATACGCAGATGACACTACCCTTATGATAGAAAGAGAAGAACTAAAGAGCCTCTTGATGAAAGTGAAAGAGGAGAGTGAAAAAGTTGACTTAAAACTCAACATTCAGAAAAATAAGATCATGGCATCTGGTCCCATCACTTCATGGGAAAGAGATGGGGAAACAATGGAAACAGTGGCAGACTTTATTTGGGGGGGTCTCCAAAATCACTGCAGATGGTGACTGCAGCCATGAAATTAAAAGATGCTTGCTCCTTGGAAGAAAAGTTATGACCAACTTACAAAGCATATTAAAAAGCAGACATTACTTTGCCAACAAAGGTCCATCTAGTCAAAGCTATGGTTTTTCCAATAGTCATGTATGAATATGAGAGTTGGACTATAAAGAAAGCTGAGTGCCAAAGAAATTATACTTTTGAACTGTGGTGTTGGAGAAGACTCTTGAGAGTCCCTTAGACTGCAAGGAGATACAATCAGTGAATTCTAAAGGAAATCATTCCTGAATACTCATTGGAAGGACTGATGCTGAAGCTGAAACTCCAATACTTTGGCCACCTGGTGCAAAGGACTGACTCATTGGCAAAGACTCTGATCCTGTGTAAGGTTGAAGGCTGGAGGATAAGGGGATGACAGAGGATGGATGAGATGGTTGGATGGTATTTCCGACTCAATGGACATAAGTTTGAGCAAGCTCCAGCAGTTGGTGATGGACAGGGAAGCCTGGCTTGCTTCAGTCCTTGGGGTCACAGTCAGACAAGACTGAGCAACTGAACTGAATTGATTCAACAAGTTATCAATTTTGAATTAAAATTGAATTGCCATTTTTATCTTATGCTAAGTTTCAAGTATACATGAGTCTGTTTCTTGGATTTTTAGCTTCATCTGTTGATTTGTTCATCTATCTTTTTGTTAATAATGAGGGTGGTTTTATTAATACAGAAGTTTATTTTTAAAACACCTTGGCTAATTCTGTCCATTGACTCCTCCAGATAAAAGATAGAGTTACTTAAATTTTATGAAACATCCCATTGGGATTCTTATTAGACTTGAACTGAATTTACAAATCAACTTGAACTATATACTTTTTAATATTGAGTATTTCCATCCAGAAATATAATTTGCATCTCCTTTTTCTTAGATGTTGTTTTATGACTATAGTAGGGTTTAATAATTTTCTTCACATAGGTCTGTGTTACTTTCCTCAAGCTTTATAAGTATTCTCTTGAGATCAAACCAGTCAGTCAGTCCAAAAGGAAATCAATCCTGAATATTCAGGGACTGATGCTAAAACTGAAGCTCTCAACACCTGATGAGAAGAGTCAACTCATTGGAAAAGAACACGATGCTGGGAAAGATTGAAGGCAAAAGGAGATGAGGGTGGCAGAGGATCAGGCGGTTAGATAGCATCACTGACTCAATGGACATGAACTTGAGCAATCTCTGGGAGAGAGTGGAGGACAGAGGAGCCTGGTGTGCTGCAGCCTGTGGGGTTGCAAAGAGTCAGATACGACTTAGTAACTGAACAACAACAGTTTGCTATTTTCACGGAATCTTTTTATGTCATATTTTCCAACTGGTTTTTAGAACACAATTTTTTTTTCACAATTTCTTTAGTTTATAATGTAAATGAATGTAATTGAATTCAAATCAATAAAACATAATAAAATTCTTAAATAGCTACTTAGATAATTGCCACTTTTATAGAGAAGGAAAGGGAGACTGCAAGAGAACAATGAATTTTCTTATATTCCTAAAACCTCTACCAAGCAGCCTCAGATTCACCTGCATTTTATATCTACAGTTGAGTAACATCATTATATATACTAAGAGTTTCCAATTTAAAGCGTTCATTTAACATTACAAGCACAAGGATCCGTGAAACAAAATATGTGTTTTCATTGTTAACTTTTTCTTTTATGGGAGAGAAAATCCAAAAGAATGAAACTCTCAATTGTTTTGTTTTTGCTGATGTACTCTCACCACTGGATTACATTTTTGGATCTGGCCTGAAGGTTTTAATTTGAATACATCAGGGTATCAGGCTTGAAGGAAAATAAGCTTAGCCCAAACCTCCTCTCTCCATTTCTAGGAAGCAGCAGCTTCTTATGAAGGAGTGAGCAATGTAAGAATTTAGAAAAACACCCAGGAGTGTGCTTCAATCAGATTCTTTCTTGGGCACAAAGAAACAATGCCGATTTTTAAATGCTGTCTGTTCTCCAAATGATAGTGGTTGAAATTTTCCATTTTGTAGTTTATAATACTTAAGCCAAATACATTTTTCCAGTGTTAACAAAGAGATGAATAGGCTGAGAAATGTCCCCATATGAGTTCCTTTAAACACACACACACACACATATTTAAATCCAGAAATGCCACCCAATTTTCTACAATGCCTCGTCAGCCTTTTATCCTCATAAAACTCAATATAATGAGGCTAAATGCAATGCAGATGTCAGGGGGAAATGCTCTAACCACTTCCTGTCAGTCATCCAGGTATTCATAAGTCCTCTCCCCAGACCTTCCCACGGTGTCCCAGGCATTCATCTTCTCCATGGGAAGCCCTTGAATCTGACAGCCCAATGTGTTTTCTTTTATTTTTAGTGTCTCATGAAGCTTTTCTGAGGCAGGAACCACAGATAATATGGCTAACAATGATTACGACTCTTTATTTTCATTATTCTGGCAGTGAAGCCTGCCTTAATTCTAAATCTCTTTGTCAGAATCAGAGACTGGAAAATTCCCTTGATTTAATGTCCTGAAAAATTCTGAGCTGCTCATTCAGTCTCTCTTTCATATGCTGTTGGGGTTTTATCAATATCATCTTGAATGATTATCAGTCATTACTAATATTATCTTGGGTTCTGACTCCTTGTAGACTTTACATTTTTTAGTACATTTCCTTAATGCCTACTTACTAATGACCTACCAGATTAAGGCAATATAGTATTAATGGTTATATGTATTATCAACTGTGACATCTTCCTTTCAGCATGTAACTGGTACTCCGTTGGTCTGTAAGTGAAACCTAAAAAAATTAACATCAAAGTATTTAGCTCTTACTGTGTGCCAGTCAGGGTCTCTGCCTTCATGAAGCTAAGTCTAGTGGGCGTGTGATAAAGTTAACAATGAATTACAAAACAGTGAGATGACAGCAAAAGTGAAGATGGGTTTTCTTGGAAGTTGAGGCATTAAAGAGGACTTTCTGAAGGACGTTATCCCTAGGCTAATGCCAGAGGATTTCTGTTGAGAACCTAAAGGGGTAAACACTGGAAACTAGAGAAGTAGGAGTTATGAGAAGCAGGGAAAAAGGAAAATAAATGGATGTTGAAGCAAGAGATAGCTTAATACAAATAAGGAAGATCATGAAAGCTCCAGAGTGGAGCAACTAGACATGAGGTTAGAGACATATTTTTGAGCTAGAAGTGCCTAGAATTGCCATGAAACCATTTGTTAAGAAATTTCTATCTTGAGTAAAATGTGCATGCATGCTCAATCATGTCCAACTCTTTGCGACCCCATAGACTGTGGCCTGCCAGTCTCCTCTTGTCCATGGAATTTTCCAGGTAAGAATACTGGAATGGGTTGCCATTTCCTACTCCAGGAGATCTTGACCCAGGGATTGAAACTGCATCTCTTGCGTCTCCTGCATTGGCAGGTGGATTCTTTACCAACAGCACCCCCTGGGAAGCCTTGAGTACGGTGGGGTGGTGCTAAAAGGTTTCATGCCGATGATCAAATTTGGATTTCAGGTCACTCTGGCTATAACATAGAGGATAAATAGGTTAGGAACTCATTAGAAAATGTTGTATTTATGGGCAAGAGATGAAGATTTAATTTAATAAAAGTTATTCTCAAGTAGGATGGAGAGCAATGAAAAATTTGGAAAATATGAGGAGGTAAAATTGACAGAATTGAGGAATATTGGCTGTGGGGGAGATGGGGAGTGAAATGAAGGATGAGAGCCTTGTTTCTACCTTTGCAAAAGCATGTTAAGAATCCAAGGCAGATTTCTTGAAACAAGGGTGTAGTCTCTTGAGTCAGACCTAGATATTCTCTTAGCTCAGCCACTTGCCAGCACTGTATATCCTTGTATTAATTCCTTAATCTTACTGAGTATCAATCATTTGTAAAATAAAGATAATCTTATAAGAAATAACTGTACATACTAACATGTTGAAAATAACCAAACATTACCAGTCACATGGGCTTCCCTGCTGGCTCCGTGGTGAAGAGTCTGCCGGCCAATGCAGGAGATGTGGGCTCAATCCCTGGGTCAGGAAGATCTTCTGGAGAAGGAAATCGCAACCCACTCCAGTATTTTTGCTGGGAAAATTCTGTGGACAGAAGAACCTGGTAGGCTGCAGTCCCTGGGGTCCCAAAAGTCATACACAACTTGGTGACTGAACAACAACAACCAGTCATATATTCAGAGATCAAGAATGACAACAGCTAATAAAGTTGGCATCTTTTTGATGCTAAGGCTTTCTACACACAAAGATGGTATATCTCTATATTATTCTAGTCTTCTTCAATGGCTCTCAGGAAAAAAAAACTATGCTAAATTTTTGTCATCCTTTTAAGCAGAATATTCTTTTCATTACATTTTCTAATTGTTCCTCAGAGTAGAATAAAAATTCACTTCTGTGTTGTGATTTTCTGTACTTCCAACTTCATCAACTGTCCTATTACTTCCAATAATTCGTCTATGGTTTTTGGGAGAGGTTATATAGATAATTCTATTATCAATAAAGTAAAAATTTTATTTATTCCTTTCTAATTTTTATATATTTAATTTGTTATTACACTGACTAGAGACTTTATACCAGTGCTGTCTAATAGAAATGTGACATATGCTTCAGATGTAATTTTTTTTAAAAATTAGCTGACTTTATTTTTGAAAGCAGTTACAGATTTACAGAAGAACTGAATGGAGAGTACATAGAGTTTCCTTATATACTTAATTCCCCATCCCACACACAATTTCCACTATTATTAACATCTTGCTTTAGGGTGATGCTTTTGTTACAATTGCTGAACCAATATTGATACATTATTAAGTAAAGTTCATAGCTGACACTAGGGTTCACTTTCTGTGTTGTACATTTTGTGGGTTTTGATAAATGTATAATGACATGTATCCACCATTACCTCATATAGACTAGTTTCACGACCCTGTGTTCCATCAGTTGTCCCTCTCTTCCTCCTTCTGAACTCTGGCAACCACTAATCCTTTTTCCATCTCCATAACTTTGTCTTTTCCAGAATGTCATGTAATTAGAATCATCCAGTGTGGGGCCTTTTCAGATTGACTTCTTTCACTTATCAATATGCACTGCTCCTCCATGTCATTTCCTGGCTTGATAGCACATTTATTTATTTATGTTTTGCTGGATAATATTCCACAGCATGAACATATCAAGGTTTCTTTACCCATTCACCTATTGAAGGACATCTTTTTCTCCTTTTTGGCTGTGTCGTGTCTTAGTTGCAACACATGGGATCCTTGTTACATCGTGGGTGCTCTTTCATTGCTGTGCATGGACCCCTGAGTTGTGGTGCACAGGCTCTCTAACTGTGGCATCCAGACCCCAGAGCACGCGGGCTGAGTAGCTGCAGTGGCAGTGCTAGGGTTTAGTGGCTGCATGGGATGTTGGATCTTAGTTCCCTGACCAGAGATCGAACCTGTGTCCCTTGCATTGGTAGGTGGATTCTTAACAAGGTGGACCAACCAGGGAAGTCCTAGGACATCTTAATTGGTTCCAAGCTTTGGCAGTTAGGAGTATTTGTTGTTGCTCAGTAGCTCAGTCATGTCCAACTGTTTGCAACCCCATGGACTGCAGCATGCCAGCCTTTCCTGTCTTTCACCATCTCCCAGAGTTTGCTCAAACTCATGTCCACCGAGTCGGTGATGCCATCCAACCATCTCATCCTCTATTGCCCCCCTCTCCTCCTGCCTTCAATCTTTCCCAGCATCAGGGTCTTTTCCAGTGAGTCAGTTCTTCGCATTAGGTGGCCAAAGTATTGGAGTGTCAGTTTCAGCATCAGTCCTTCCAATGAATATTCAGGGTTGATTTCCTTTAAGATGGACTGCGTTGATCTCTTGGAAGTCCAAGGGACTCTCAAGAGTCTTATGAATATAGAGACTGTAAATAGTCAGGGATATTGTGTGAACTTAAGTTTTCACCTCTTTTGTGTAAATAACAAAGAACAGTTGCTGGACCATACAATAAGAGTATGTTTAGTTTTGTGAGAAACCACCAAACAGTCTTCCAAAGTGGCTGTACTATTTCACATTCCCACCAGCAGTGGGTGAGAGTTCATATTGCTCTACATCATGGTCAGCATTTGGTGTTGTCGGTGTACTTGGGATTTTAGCCACTTATCAACTGCTGTTTTAGTTTCTACTTTCTTAATGACATGATATAAAGCATCTTTTCATTTGCACTCTGTATATCTTCTTTGGTGAAATGTCTGTTCAGATCTTTTGTCTGTTTTTTAATTGGATTGGTTATTTTTTTTACTGCTGAATTTTAATAGTACTTTGTATATATTTGGGTATCAGTCTTTTGTCAGAAAACTTTAATAAAGTCAGTATAACTAATAAATTTCAACTTCTCAATTTTTAAAATTATGGATCATGCCTTTGGTGTTTTATCTAAAAACATCATTGCCAAATGCAAGTTCACCTAGATTTTCTCTTATGTCATCTTCTAGAAGTTTTGTCTAAGTATTACTTAACTTATGAATCTTTATTTAACTCATGTGTTACTTAGAAATACCTTTCTAAATTTCTACATATATGAGGATTTTGAATTTATTTAAAATTTAACTTCTAACTTTAATACATTTTGCTCAGAACATGTGTTTTACTTATATGTTATTTATCCTTTGGTATTTATTGAGATTTGTTTTATGGCCTGATAGATAAATAATTTTTGTAAATAATCTGTATGTACTGGAGAAGGGTGTGTTTCTTAAATTGATGGGCCAAATCCTATTTATGTTCATTCTGTGCTAAGTCACTTCAGTTGTGTTGACTCTGCGACCTTATGAATGGTAGCCCGCCAAGTTCCTCTGTTTATGGGATTCTCCAGGCAAGAATACTGGAATGGGTTGCCATTCCCTTCTCTCGGGGGTCTTCCCGAATCCAGGGATTGAACCCAGGTCTCCTGTGCTGCCAGAAGATTCTTTCCCATTCTGAGCCATCAAGGAAGCCATAACTCTCTCAATATTGATAGTTGAAATAGACCAAAAAAAGGCAAATAAAATACCAAAAAAAACCTTTAAAAACACAGTTAATAATCTCACTTTAAATTAGAGAGAGTCATTTGGCAATGACTCTAAATTAGCATGAGCTTATCAACTGTGTTTTTAAATGCTTTTTGGTACTTTATTTGCTTTTTTTGGTCTACTTCAGCTATCAATATTGAGAGAGTTGTGTTAAAGACTCATACTTTGATGATAAATGTATAAATTTCTCTTTGTATTTCTATCAATTTTTGCTTTGAATGTTTTGAGCTGTATTACTAGGTGCATACATATACATTTCCCTAGTGAGTTGACCATTTTATGAGAGGACTCTATTTTCTCTAAAAATACTTTTAAGAATTTAAGTCAAATTTTTCTCATTTTATGCAGCTTGCCAAAGTCCAACCTAACCAGCATGTGGCAGAGAAAAATTTGCACCCAGGAAATCTGTTCTAGAGCCTCGGTTTCTAACCACTGAACGATGCCTCCACCTCTAGGTATCACCATCTGAACAGTCCTTTCACTTGTCTTGCTGTCTTCCCCAGCATCTCTGCCAAGGACCAGCTGTGCCTGCCAGCTGAAATGGGAAAAGGGATTTTCCGTAGGTTCCACACATGACCTCTACAGATAGAAGAAGAGCTTCTAAAAGTCTTTGGCTTTCTCTTTACCCAAAGCTGAATCTGCAAGTTCCCTATAAAAGTCATCAGTGGCTTTGTTTCTTATAATTCAGAGTTTATTCCTAGCTCTGCATCCATCCTCAATGTCTATACTTTGGCATTTCCCTCCAGCCATCATTTTTGTTTCCCTTTCATTGTCCTTACTCTGCCCCCTTCCCCGTCTATTCTACCAGCTTCCTTCAGACAATGGATGATTGAATGGTTTACAAGGATGGAGTTTTGGACCTCTCACTGGATGAGCGTTGGCTAATCATTGTAGGGCAAGTCTGTCCTCTCCCTAATGTTTGGTCCAGGCTCAGGGAACACAGAACCTAAGTCAGTCTAGCCCTGCAATTTCTCTTTTTTTGGATACAGAGATGGGCAAGATTTTACCCATATATATATATATATATTTTACCCATATATATATGTATTAGAGTAGCTCTGTTCTTGCTCTGAAAATTTGTTTCCTCATTCTTCCTATATACAAATTGTTACACAAAATGCTGTGGAAATTATGCAAAAGCTCAGCCATGAAATGGACAAGTTTGAGTCCGTTCTAGTGAGGTGGATGAACCTAGAGCTGTTATAGAGAGTGAAGCAAGTCAGAAAGAGAAAAACAAATATTGTATATTAACATATATATATATATGGAATCTAGAAAAATATGCATGAACCTATCTGCAGGGCAGGAATACAGATGCAGACATAGAGAACAGACTTTGGACACAGCGGGGGAAGGAGAGGGTACCACATGTTGAGGAAGTAGCATTGAAACATACATATTCATACATAGAATGGATGAGCTTCCCAGGTGGTGCTAGTGGTAAAGAGTCCACCTGCCAACGCAGGAGACTCAAGATCCCTGGGTCAGGAAGATCCCCTGCAGTAAGAAACAGCACCCACTCTAGAATTCTTACCTGGAAAGTTTCATGGGCAGAGGAGCCTGGCAGGCTACAGTCCATGGGGTCGCAAAGAGTTGGACACGACTGAGAAGACACCTACAATGTGAAATAGATAGCTAGTGGGAAGTTGCCTTATAACACAGGGAGCTCAACCTGGTGCTCAACCTAGAGGGGTGGGTTGGGGTGGGGAGGTGGGAGGAGGTTCAAAAGGAGGGGGCGTATGTATACTGATGGCTGATTCACACTGTTTAGGGCAGAAACCAACACAACATTGTAAAACAACTATCTTCCAATTAAAAAACAAAACACAAAATGGATTCCCACTCGAAACTTGATTTTGATCTCAAGACTGTTGATTCTACACACTCACTAAGAGGGTATAAAAACTTTTATCACTTGCACAATGAGGCTTTCTGGGGAGCACAGGAAATAACTTTCAGATTGTTCTAAAGATGGCCTAAGCAAGAAAAAGAGTTGGGTTGGAATTTTTATTGTGGCTAGACAGTGAGGCCAGGGTGAGGGTTGTCACATGCAGGAAGAGGCTTACACGGATTTTTGAAACTCCCATAAGTGCCAAGGAAGGCAACACCCAGACTTTCTTATCAGAAAACAGAAGAAGAGGGAGAAGGTTGTCAGCAGTCAAATGTCAAAAACCAAAGATTTAGTACAAACATTTACAACCCTGAGTTGCATTCTCTCTTTTGGTTGTTTATTGCAATGAGAGTGTTAGTCACTCAGTTGTGTCTGACTCTTGCAACCCCATGGACTGTAACCCGCCAGTCTCCTTTGTCCATGGAATTCTCCAGGCGAGAACAGTTGAGTGGGTAGCTTATCCAGGGGATCTTCCTGACCCAGGGATCAAACCTGGGTCTCCTGCATTGCAGGCAGATTCTTTATCATCTGAGCCACTAGGGAAGCCCTGTTTATTGCAATAGTTCCACTTTACTGAAAAGGTCCCCCAAACCCAAGAAATAGTTCAGGTTTCTAAAATCAAAGTTAAGGGAAAAGTTGTTCTTCAAGTAGTTCCAACTTATTGGCATCTAGTTATTATATCCTAGGTCAGTTATGTCCTGAGGCTCCAAACAGGATTGCAGAGACACGGTCAGTCACAGACATGCACCCATAGCTGACTCTAGTATCCTCTCCCTGACAGTTGGTGAGATAGGGGCAGATCACACAGGGAATAGATACCAGCCCCTCAATTTGCAAAAGTGAGCCATAGAAAGAAATCACAATGAGCCTCCATGTCAGGGACTAAGTTCACATATCATCTCACCATCAAGTGACTAATCTCTGATCTCTTTTCATGATTATAACGGGAGGGCAAAGGCTGGATCAGAGATGAAGACTGCATCACAGGGATGGGAGGAAATGATACTGAGAGGAAGAAGAAGAGGGCAATAAGGGGTAACTGAGGCATCCTCCATCCATTAATCCATCCATTCATAGGTCATCCAGGGGAAAATACTATGGGCAACTTTCCTCCTGGCTGACACACGCACTGTTTCAGCTATAGCAAATATCTTTCTGACAAAATGTAATAAATCTGTTCTTGTTTAAATGGCAGGTGCTTGGGGATGCTCTTTTGCTTTTGGCAAACCAATAAAGAGGAAAACTCCGTTTCATGGAGGAGGGGATGTGGGAAATTGTCAGACAGAGTCTTGATTTTTTAGCAGCCAGGATGGAGTTAAAAAAGCCTCCAGGTGTTTTTGAAAGGAAGGAAAAACTTGCTGTGCCCCACCTCCTGGCCAGGAGGAGAGCAGGATGTGGCCCAGCCTGAACCAGCCACTCTGGAAGCTCTTCCACTTCACAGGTCATTGGCAAGGCTCTTGACCCAAGTCTGACAGCAGATAATGGGTGAAGACTGAGCCAGGGCATAACAAAGGCAGCTGGATGGCTACTTGCAGGTGATTTCTCTGAGGGCTAGAGGGATCCTTTTCAAAGGAAAAGGCTGGGAGACTGTTTCCATGGTAACTCTCCAAGTTCTGAAATGATATAATCAGATAATGCTCTGAAAAGCAGAGGAAAGGTGGTGGATTTAGCACACATGAGCAGCTAAATTCTACAAGTTGAGGTTTTTTTTCCTCTTTAGAATGTTACATCGGTATATTAAGAAAGAAAGAGAAAAGACAGGAGAGAAGGAAAGAGGGAAGGAAGGAGAGAAGAAAAGAAAAGAAGACAGTAAAAGAAAGGAAGGAAGAGAAATGTAACAAGATAGAGGGACAGAAGGGTAGGAAGGCAGGAAGGCAGGAAAAAAGAATACGTGAACATAATTTATTTCAAAGAAATATCCTTGAAAGCAAGAAAGAGCTGCTGGTGAAGTTGAAGTTGAGAGAGGGAGATTTGATTGTCTATGATTTTGACCTTCATGTTTTATGAAGATTGATAAATGAGCTCATTCAGTTACTCTGGGTTTCTACTGTTCAGCAGCACAGCTATAATATATATTGTTATAAGACATATTTACCTCGATACAATTGGGTTATTATCAATTCAACGTGAGATTTATGCCATTTCATCTCAAAAGGCAAGCTATTAATGGCATTGTAAAATGTAACAATTACACATGTGCTTGAATATCAATAATGAAACTTATCATAAACTACTTCTACATCTAGGACAGTGCAGTTTATTCTGAGTAGAAAAGAAAACATTCTTGGGAGAAGACTGTTAAAAATGCTTAGAAATTGTTTCATTCTTCCATCTCATAAGTCTGTCAGGTGAGTTATTAACTCAACACTCTTGCCTTTTCATTCTGTGTCAAACTTGCCTCGTAAAACCCCACTGAAACTCAATACACTTCCCTGCCTGTTATGCAAAAGCTAAACATGGTTTGAGAAAAACACACAGTCAGGTTGACTGGCCAGGGTCTAGTTCACGAGCTTGCTGAGCTCCCATCACTTCCATGTGATCCTATCCCTTCTACTGATTCCTTACCCTTTTGTTTCCTCAGGTCTGCGACAAAAGGGTCCTCATCATCAGCTTCAACCGGTGACTTGCCCTCATTTTGTTGAGTAAACAGAATCCCTAGGAAGAGTACTTCCTCATTCTCTTAATGCCTTAACCTATCTCCATCTGTGATGATACCACCTGCCTCCTCTCCTGTTACCATGAATTACCTGTATCCTTGTTCTGGTCCAGGACCAACCGACCACATGAGACTGGATCCCATACTCCAGAACACTCACAGCCACTGATTTCACCATCAGTCCCACCCTTTCTCTCTTACCTTATCAAGTTTTCCTCTCTTCTGGATCATTTTAGGCAGCATGAAAATGTCATCTTATCTCCCATAAAAACATCAACAAGCTCCTTCTCTTGAGTCTTCTAGCCCTCACTTTGCTTTCCATTTTATTGCAAAATTCTTCGGTTCTCTCCCCACTCCCATGCTCTCTTGGACCAACCCCATTTATGCTTTTTCTCTCACCACTCTAGGAAACAAGTCTTCACAACAGTCATCAATGAAATCACATTGCTAAATCTACAGCCAGTGTGAGGTCTTCTTCATCCTTGTTTGATTAGAACCATTAGAGGAGGTGGATTAGGGCTGCCCTGGTGGCTTAGACTGCAAAGAACCCACCTGCAATGCACAAGAGCTGAGTTTGGTTCCTGAGTTGGGAAGATGATCCCCTGGAGAAGGGCATGGCAACCCACTCCAGCATTCTTGCCTGGAGAATCCCATGGACAGAGAAACCTGGAGGGCTACAGTCCATGGGGTTGCAAAAGAGTCAGACTCGACTGAGCAACTAAGCACCATGACCTCAAGGAGGTGGATTACTCCATCCTTCTTGAAATATTTACTTCCCTTGGCTTCTGAAACATCAGCCTCCTGCTTTTCCTTCAACCTCAGTTTACCTCTCAGCCTACTTTTTTTTAAAGTTCTTTTTCTTATTTCAACCTCCAAATATTGGACTTATTTATCTCCCTGTTAGATATTCTGATGATTCCCAAATTTCTAGCTCCTGAACTCCAGACTTCTGTATTCAGGTCTCCACGTAATATTTCCACTTGCATGTCAAATAAGCGAATCAAAATAGAGCCCTTGAGTTCTCTCCTGCCTGCACTAGTTTTTCTATCACAGTTCCAATGACTGAAAGTTTTTGACTCCCCAGAATTCATACACTGAATCCCTAATCCTTAATGATGGCATTTGCTGTTGGGGCCTTTGGGAGGTAGTTAGATTTAGATGAGATCAGGAGGATAGAGTTCACATGATGGATTCAGTGCTCTTTGAAGAAGAGAAAGATCAAAACCCCCTCTACTCTGCCGTGAGTATGCCTGCTCGGTCACTTCAGCTGTGTCTGACTCACTGCAACTCCATGGACTGTAGCCCGCCAGGCTCCTCTGTCCAGGGGATTTTCCCAGCACGAATACTAGAGTGGGTTGCCATGCTCTCCTCCAGAGGATCTTCCTGACCCAGGGATTGAACCCACATCTTCTGTATCTCCTGCATTGCAGGCAGATTCTTTCCTGCCGATCCACTTGGGAAGCCCAAAAGGGGCTATCATGAGGATTCAGACCTGCCTTGTCATTGGGATCTTGTTCTTCCCAGACTCCAGAATTGAGAGAAATAAATATTTGTTGTTTAAGCCATCTAGTCTATGGCATTCTGTTATAGCAGCCCAAGCTCCTCTCGGTGTTTCTATGAGGATTAAGTGCTATACACTAATAAGATGGAGAAATCTCACAAATACAGTGTTCGGTGAATATAGGGTAATATAGGGTTAAATAATGCCATACCTCAAGGTGTTATTATCAGATTAAAATGAGATCATTAAAAGTGCTGAACACAGAGTCTGTTGCATAGTTCACATTCAAAAGCTTTGTTGTTGTTATTCAGTCACTCAGTCATGTCTGACTTTTTGAGAGCCCATGAACTACAGTACCCCAGGCTTCCCCATCCTTCACCATCTACTGGAGTTTGCTGAAACTCATGTCTATTGAGTCAGTGATGCCATCCAACCATCCCATCCTCTGTCATCCCCTTCTCCTCCTGCCTTCAATCTTTCCCAGCATCAGGATTTTTCTAAGGAGCTGGCTGTTTGCATCAGGTGGCCGAAGTATTGGAACTTCAGCTTAAGCGTCAGTCTTTCAATGAATATTCAAAGGCTAGTTATATGTATTAGTGTTAATTGCCACAAGGATACTGCATAACAAACCTCCTCCAAACCCAGTGGCTCACAATAATTCACATTTATTCTTTTGTTCAAGAGTCTGCAGGCTGATTGCATTACTATGGGCCCAATTGGGCAAACTGGACTTGGCTTTAGGATGTTGGTCGGGTTCAGTTCTGTTCTTTGTGTGTTTATTCCAGGGCCAAGGCTAAGAATCAATAGCTAATTGGGTCATGTTTTCTCATAATGCATCGCTTGAGTACCAAGCTAAGCCAAAAGACATAAGCACATTTAAGTTCTCTGTTTCCATAACATCTAAAAACATTCCATTGGTCACAGCAAGTCACATGGTAACCCCAACGTCAATGGGGTAGATTAATCTCCACCTACGGTAAGATAGGAAAAGAAAGGAATATTTGATGAAAGGTAATTTCAACTATCACACTATCATAATAATATTATAGTAATTGATGATAATGCTGCTGATGGGTAGGTGGAAAAATAATTATTGATTCTTTCTACTGCGTTTGCTTGGTTGCCAATTCTGTGCTAAGGTCTACCTTAGCCACTTTCCCAAGTAATATGAAGCTTTCCCAACCATATGGTGACTTTGATGTCTGGTTTTAAAGGATGACTTCAGAGACACCTGAGCTGCTCAAATTCTTTGCATCAGCTTAGGAACAGACAAACACAGATTAAGTTCAGTTCAGTTCAGTCACTCAGTCGTGCCTGACTCTTTGTAACCCCATGGACTGCAGCACGCCAGGCTTCCCTGTCCATCACCAACTCCCAGAGCTTGTTCAAACTCATGTCCATCAAGTCAATGAGGCCATCCAAGCATCTAATCCTCTGTTGTCCCCTTCTCCTCCCACCTTCAACCTTTCCCAGCATCAGGGTCTTTTCCAATCAGTCAGTTCTTCACATCAGGTGGCCAAAGTATTGGAGTTTCAGCTTCAGCATCAGTCTTTCCAATGAATATTCAGGGCTGATTTCCTTTAGGATGGACTGGTTGGCTCTCCTTGCAGTCCAAGGGACTCTCAAGAGTATTCTCCAACACCACAGTTCAAAAGCATCAATTCTTTGCCTCTCAGCTTTCTTTATAGTTCAACTCTCACATCCATACACGACTACTGGAAAAACCATAGCTTTGACTAGACACCTTTGTCAGCAAAGTAATGTCTCTGCTTTTTAATGTGCTGTCTAGAAACACAAACTAAACATGTGAGCATATGTGACTTATTGTTTGCTGTACCTTGTATATTCTTGGCTTTGGTGCCTCCTTAGGCATCTCTCAGTCTTAGTTTTCCTAATCTGAAAAATAAAAGATGCTCTCTTAAATTCCCCCTACTTTCCTGAATATTTTCTATAAATCAAAGGACTTTTCCTTTACACAAATTAGTCTCGTGCACTTCAAGCAACACAGAAAAGCATTTAACATAGTCACTTGGAGCATGGCTTCCTGGTGGCTCAGATGGTAAACATTCTGGCGGCAGTGCAGGAGACATGAGTTCAATCCCTGGGTCAGGAAGATCCCCTGGAGAAGAGAAGGGCTACCCACTCCAGTATTCTTGCCTGGAGAACTCCTTGGACAGAGGGGCCTGGTGGTATATAGTCCACTCAAGTTTTCTTGCCTGGAGAATTCTATGGAGAGGAACCTGGTGAGCTACCGTCCATGGAGTTGCAAAGAGTTGGACACAATTGAGTGACTAATACTTTCATAGTCAGTGGCTTCCCTCCTAGCTCAGCTGGTGAAGAATCTGCCTGTAATGCAGGAGACCCTGGTTCGATTCCTGGGTCAGGAAGATCCACTGGAGAAGGGATAGGCTACCCACTCCAGTCTTCTTGGGCTTCCCTTGTGGCTCAGCTGGTAAAGAATCCGTCTGCAATGTGGGAGACCTGGGTTTGATCCCTGGATTGGGAAGATCCCCTGGAGAAGGGAAAGTCTACCCACTCCAGTATTCTGGCCTGGAGAATCCCATGGTCTGTATAGTCCATGGGGTCACAAAGAGACGGATGCAACTGAGCAACTTTCACTTTCACTTGACATTCATTAGAGGGAGGACTCAGACCAAATGCCAGGTTCACTATCACAAAATAATTCATGGACAATGGAGGCAAAAACTCACAAAATTCATTCCTTGGCCCTTACAGTGATGAGTGAGGCAACTTAAAGAGAACAATCCAATGTCAAATCAGATGTCATGTCTTAGGAGTTCCCTGCTAGAATTATAGAACTGGAGCACATGGGGTGGAAGTAGGGAGTTAGAGATGAGATACAAAGGAAAAAAAGAAGATTTCTGTCAGGTGTTATTCAGCAATACTGGAGCAGGAAATGGGAACCCACTCCAGTATTCTTGCCTGGGAAATCTCATGGACAAAGGAGCCTGGTGGGCTACTGTCCATGGAGTCAGAAGAGAGTCGGACATGACTGAGTGACATTTGTCTGTTCAGTCTTCTTGCTGTCCCTTTTCATGTTTCATGCCTACAGGAAGGAGTAAAAGGCCTCTCAGGCACCCATGGATGGCAGCTCTCAAGTCTATGAACACATCAGATGAAAGATTATCTTCCTGAGTTTGATTGTCTCTGTTCTACAATTCCATTGGTTAATTAACCAGAGGGAAAGCACTCAAGCTACAAGGTGAAGAATTTGAGGTGTGCATGAGGAAGGTTTCCCATCTTTAGGAGGCCAATCAATATGGAAATACCTTGAAGTTAATTGACAACTTGTCTCTCCTAATCTCTTGGTATGGAGGGGTGAAGGAGGGCTGACTGACAATTATTGTTATTAATAACAAGGAACAGACCATCTCACAAACAGTATCCTATTAGGCACCATAAGAGCCCAGCCAGGTAAGTATAATAACCTGATATATTCAGAAAAGAATCCAGGATTGTTCAGGTTAAGCACATTATTACCCAAGGAAATGCTATTAGGAAATGGTAGAAATAACCTCAAACCTAGCCTCTGATTTTCCCACCATATTATGTTTTGATCTTCAAGATATGCATGCAGATTTAGAAAATTCTGTTGGTTACAGCTCAAAGCAGGTAGATAGACTAAATTAATGTTCACAGAGTCCCTTTCAGTCCCAGACATCTGTGAGACTATGATATACAGCAAATTATTTTCTCTGCAAACCCAAACCCTAGGGTACATTGTACAGATTTCTTTTCCCCGCATTTTCAGCTGTCAGCTCCTTGACTGCCCCTCACGGTCACTTTGCAAGTCTTGATTGCCAAGCATTTATTTTCTTCTCCCAGTTTGTCTGGAAGACAGAATGCCTCAGGAAGGGATTGTTGGGGCTTTTGATATAAGGCACATGAAATATCTGTAATTATGGCTTACATTTTTGTACCCAATAGATGGCAGAGAGAAGTCCTGTGATCGAAACTTTTAGAACATAATTGAATGTGTCAACTAGATCAAAAAATTATGTACTTGCTCCACCTGTGCAAACTGTGATAAATAGTCTATTGTCTGGAGAGTTTGCTAGGCATTTCCTTTTGCATTGTAAAATTACTGTAGCCTTTGTCACTGAATTTTTGGTTAACAACTCAAAGAAACTCTTGGACTAGGAGTTACCTTCTTTATGCCAGAGACTTCCTCTCAAATAATAAAAATAATAATCATTCAAAGCTTCAATTTATTTCTACCAGTATCCCAGTTGAAGGAAATGTGTATTTGGGTTTTTTTTTTTTTTAAAGAACATTTATCTGGTTAAAAATGGGGCATATCTCATGTTTGAGTAAAAATTAGCATTCCTCTATCTGAATAATAAAGTGAGAGTAAAAGCACTTATTCTTCATTATTTATGTTTCCAATTGTGTCCTTTGTATAACTGCCTTGAAGCAGAGGCACCTTATTAAAATGGACAATCAATAACAGCAATAGAATTTCCAGGCAGAAGAACAAAACAAAATATAAATTAAAACTTCCTATTAAACCCCAGCAGTACATAGTGTGCCTGACCAAGAAGAATCGAGCTTGTTTAAACCTATATAAATCAGAGAAAATAGGAGGTGGAAGTGGAAAGGAGAAGGAATCAAATCTAAACACAAGACTGAGGTGAGAATTTTCCAAGCTCTCAAAAAGAGTGGCAGACATAACAAAGGAAAAGATCAATGGGTATTTCACATACAAATTACATTTTCTCTCAAAATTGCTTAACAGCAAATAAACCAGGGGAAATAGTTGCTCTGAACAGGACAAAGGGTGATATACTTAATAAGAAAAGAGCTCATGCCAAAAGGTAATAAGAAAACCATCAGGTTTCCAATAAATACAGGGGGAAAAGGACAAAGACAATTTAAAACACAGACACATTAGTGGCTAATAAACATTTGAACATTTTTCAACCTCATTCATTATCAATGAAATAGAAATTCGAATAACAGTGAGACGCTATTTTTAACCTACCGGATTAATAGAACTGTAGCAAATGAGAGTGTGTGATGTTGGAGATTAAGTGCAGTGACCAAGACACACTCAACACAGCTGGAAGGAATAACAGAGTGGTTGGAGCCTTCAGGAGAGGAAAGCAGAGAATGTGAGAGCCTTTAAAACACGTGTGATATTTGTAATCCTCACCTCCAAAATGTTGTTCCTGGGATTCTACTGATGGAAATGATCTGAAATGAAGGCACAGTTTTCTGCCAAAGATTTTCATTGTAATGCTGTTTGTAGTATTAAAATTTGGAAATATACTGTTTCCAAAAATAAGGGTTATATCAATTACACTGGAATAAAAAAATGTAGCCACTCAAAATATCTTTAAAATATTTTGAATAATATCATAAGATACCTAGGTTTTAGTGTAAAACATAAAAGTAGAGTATATTTTATACATAGATTGAGATCAAAGATGTAAAATAGGTATAAAAAATTACTAGAATGGATTTATAATAAAATCATGATTTTATTTGGCCAGTGAGATTACAGGGAGGGTGACCATGTAATTTGTTTTCCAAGTGGGGACACTTGGGAAGGGAGCTGGATCAGAGGCTAGAAACTGAATTGTTCCAGTTATGTGGTCACACTTCTCCCAGATCACCTTCAAATGAATTTTTGTTCAGCTCTTCCATTCAAAATTTCCCAAAAATCTTTTTCCCCCATTGCTCATTGCAGCAGGACATGGAAGCAACCTAAGTGTCTTTCTATAGAGGAACGGCTAAAGAAGAGGTAGTATGTATATATAACGGAATACTACTCAGCCATAAAAAGAAATAATACCATTTGCAGTGACATGGATGAACCTAGAGATTATCACACTCGGTGAAGTAAGTCAGACAGAGAAAGACAAATATCATAAGATATTGCTTATATGTGGAATCGAAAAAAAAAAAAAGATACAAATGAACCTATTTACAAAACAGAAATGGAGTCACAGATGTAGAAAACAAATTTCTGATTACCAGGGGGAAAGTGAGGAAGGAGAGAGATAAACTGGGGGATTGGGATTGACAGGTGCCCACTACTATACATAAGATAGACAAGTAATAAGAACCTACTGTATAGCACAGGGAACTCTAGTAAATACTCTGTAATGGTCTACACAGGAAAAGAGTGAAGATATATACAACTGACTGACTTTACTGTACAACAGAAAGGAAAACAACATTGTAAGTCAGCTATATGCCAATAAAAAATTAATTATCAGAAAACACAAGAGTTTATAGAATAAAATTTCTGTGCAAGAATGAAAAAAATCTTTTCTCAAAATTTTCAAGGAGAGTCTTTCTTATTACTGACTACTGAATGCACAACCCATGTGTTTATGAGAAAGAACATGTCAGGAAGCATTTTCTGATAGTAAAACCTAGGAATGTTCCTTCCATTAAAGTCCTTATATATTTTTCAGACTACTTTCTTTTACAAAAGGATTTTCTCATAAACAAAATGCTGCGTATTCAAAGTAGAAAATTTTGAGAGCCCAAAATTATGAAATTTTGAGAAATTATGCTGATAGAAATGCTGGGTAAGAGAAGAGCTCAGTAAAAATTCACTTGAAGGTGGTCTGGGCAAAGCGTGGTTTGGAAACTGCTTGGTATGAGAAATAGATGAGGAGAGTGGAAAGATTTTGTTTTAACTTTTTTTTCGTATTGGAATATAAGTGATTAGCAATGTTGTGATAGATTCAGAGGGACAGCAAAGGGACTCAGCCAAACATAAACATGTATCCATTCTCCCCAAACTCCCTCCCATCCAGGCTGCCACATAACAGTGAGCAGAGTTCCCTGTACCATACAGCAGGTCCTTGTTGGCTATCCATTTTAAACACAGCAGTGTGTACATGTCCATCCCAAACTCCCCAATTATCCCTTCTCCCCAGTGCTTCCCCCATAGGCAACCATAAATTCTTTCCCTAGGTCTGTGAGTCTGTTAGTCTTTTGTAAGTAAGTTCATTTGTACCATTTCTATTTAGATTCTGCATATAAAGGATGTCTTATGATAGTCTCTTTATCTGGAAAAGATTTGATGTTGGGCAGCAGGTTTGACCCCTGAGTCAGGAAGATCAGCTGGAGGAGGAAATGACAACCCCTTGTTCAGTGTTCTTGCCCGGGAAATTCCATGGACAAAGGAGCCTGGTGGGCCACAGTGCATGGGGTTGGAAAGAGCTGGAAGCAGCTGAACACGCAAGCTTATACTAGGCCAGAAGTAGTTTTGCAAAGTAGTGGGTTCTCCATCACTGGAAGCATTTGAGCTGGGCCTGGCTGACTTCATCAAGGATGTTCTTAAAGAGAACCGAAGGCTGCCTTAGAGATACCAGCCCAGGGACCTGGGGGGTCTTTGGAAGACCATTCAGGTCCCATCTCCGCCCCTCGCTTTTCTCCAGGACTAGGCTCTTCCCGGAGAGATAAGGAGGTCCAGGCAGATCACTGTAGGGGGAAGCCATACCTGGGCAGTGTCAGGGTGAGCAGGGAGTGGAAAGCTGAAACTCTATTCAGAACACTACCTTATATTTGAGTATACTCTTTTTCAAAGTAGTTTTACTTACTTTTATGATTTTTCAAAAATTGTATTTTTTTAATAGAACACAGAACATTCTCAGAATCCCAGAAGCCCTCCAAATCCCTCTCAATCACAACCTCCTTCTTCCCTCTGAAGGTAAATGGCAAACCTTACTTCTTATTCATCTGGCATGTTTTCAAATCCTAAGTGAAATCATGTAGGATGCTCGCTCTACATCTGCCTTCCTTGACCCAACATTATGTTTGTGAGATTTCTCTGTATTGTGACTTTACAGCATTTAATTCTCACAGAAACACCAAAAGGTGGGTTTAAAGGATATCCACAACTTGTTATGGAAATAAGGACATGAACCCAAGAGATTAAAGGACTTGTCCAAGGTCATGTTAACCAACAACTTGTCAGTAAGTAGTACCTGGGTCTTCCCAGGTGGTTCAGGTGGTGAAGAATCTGCCTGTCAATGCAGGAGACTCAGGCAGGAGATGTGGGTTTGATCCCTGGGTCAGGAAGATCCCCTGGAGTAAGAAATGGCTACCCAGCTCCAGTATTCTCCTCTGGGAGATTCTATGAACAGAGGAGCCTGGTGAACTACAGTCCATGGGGTCACAAAAGAGTCAGACACAGCTGAGCACAAGTGGTACCTAGTTCTGCAGACTCCAGTCTAGCTCCCTTCCTCACACCATGTTCACCCTCCCAAGAAGGATGGCTTGGTGGGGACAGTGTGAGAACTCGGTTCATTCATATTTGGCTCTCCTACTGACCGCCTTTGTGATTTTCAGCACATCACCTACCTTCTCTGAAACCTGAATGCCTCATTTGCAGAACTTCCCTGGTGGCTCAGACGGTAAAGCGTCTGTCTGCAATGCAAGAGACCCGGGTTCGATCCCTGGGTTGGGGAGATCCCCTGGAGAAGGAAACGGCAGCCTACTCCAGTATTCTTGCCTGGAAAATCCCATGAACGGCGGAGCCTGATAGGCTACCTTCCACAGGGTCGCAAAGAGTCGGACATGACTGAGCCAGACCTCCATGCTGACATCAATGACTCTGAGGCAGTCAGTTAATATTTGGTAAGTGGATGAACAAATGATTCTGGTTGTTAGGATAAAATGAGATTGGATATATAAAATCTTTTGGCACTTTTTTTAGCACTCAATACAATGTAGCTATAGGTGATCCTGGAAAGAAAGTCTTATATCAGTGGAGGCTCCTAGTGAAAGACTAATTTTGATACATTGGTTAGAATTCTTTGTTAGGATGCACTGAGCTCTCTGATACTAGTTGATTAGCTGGAAGGGAAATGAACAAAATAAAAACAATGATCTCGGTATTTCCAAAAAGCAGAGCCATCACTTTGCTGACAAAAGTTCATATAGTCAAAGCTGTGGTTTTTCCAATAATCATGTAAGAATGTGAGAAGAAGGCTCACAAAGAAGGCTGAGCTCTGAAAACCTGATGCTTTCGAATCGTGGTGCTGGAGAAGACTCTTGAGAGTCCCTTGGACTGCAAGGAGATCAAACCAGTCGATCCTGGAAGAATCAACCCTGAATGTTCATTAGTTCTTATGCTGAAGTTGAAGTTCAATACTTTGGCCACCTGATGTGAAGAGCTGACTCATTGGAAAAGACCCTGATGCTGGGAAAGATTGACGTCAAAAGGATTGGGGGCCGCAGAGGATGAGATTGTCGAATAGCATCACAGACTCAATGGACATGAGTGTGAGCAAACTGGGAAATAGTGAAGGACAGGGAAGCCTGGCGTGCTGTAGTCCATGGGGTCACAAAGAGTTGGACACGACTGAGCAACTGAACAACGACAAAGCATTTGCAACATCTGAAAACTCGCTTTTATGCAAAAGACCTAGATGCCCCACCATATACCCAGGGTCACCTAGAAGCTCAGGTCTAAGTAACAGCTCCTCTCATTAGCCCTCTTAAAACTCTCAAAGTGTTTCTCACACACCCATTTGTTCCAGACTTTGGTGTTATGTATAAAAACATCAGCTTTTCAAAGCTAAACTCTTCTTGAATTTTTAACATATAGCACTGGTGAATTTGCAACAACCTCTGGGATAGCATAGATTTTCTCAAGCAGAATGTAAAAACCACCCAGTTAGCAAGGCCAAGTTGAGAAATCCATGTTCATCTAAGTTGGTTTGTGCCTAAATGCTCTCTGGGGTTTTACTTAGTTTTCAACTTGCTCTTACTGTGAAAGTTCCATCTTCTAAGTGTTAAATCACTGAGCCATGAAAAGATGTTACATGACCACAGCTAGCAAGCAGTGTCAGTTCTCCTGTAATGGTCTGTATGTGTGGTGCTAGCTGTGGGAAATTTTGGAATGACTTTCTAAATATTGTGGCATCCTTCTCCTTTAATATATGAGTCATCACTGCAATTTATTGAGGACTTAGTGTGCATCATATTCTGTTAACTACTCTCTTGGTGTTTCATTTCATCTTTACAGTAACCCCCTTAAGATAGGATTAGTGTCATCATTTTGCAGAAAAGAAAGCAGACCCAAATAGCTTTTTCAAGGCTAAACAACCATAAGTGGCAGAGCTAGAACGGGAGACTAGCGCTGTCTGATTTCAGTGCTAGTTCTTTTCCCTCACTTCTATGATTCAAAGCAGGGATGAGGAGACTCTACTATGACAAGTCTGGAACATGGAACCCAGGGAAGAAGATGGACTCTCATCTTACTGATATGCATAGTACTATAGTAGTAGATACTGTGGTTTCCCTAAGTCCTGATGACTTGCTTATCAAAGAAGGTACTCAGCTTCTCAGTTGTATCTGACTCTTTGCACCCCCATGGAGCCCCCAGGCTCCCCTGTCCATTGGATTCTCCAGGCAAGAACACTGAAGTGAGTTGCCATTTCCTTCTCCATGTCAAAGAACACAACCCCATCATATCTGGAGAGGACTGGGTACTGGCACACCTTCCAAGAAGGAGGTCAAGTGTGCTTGTCTTGACCCCAGTCTAAGTCTGCCCAAAACAGGCTGCCTACAGGCAGTCTGGAGGAGCAGAGAACAGTTTTCCAGATTTTTCTCCTATCACCATTGTGAGGTGCTCTCTGCTGCTCTATCATGGTTCTTTATTTAGCAGAGCAAATCTGTTCTGCCAAAGTATACACTCCAAATATAAGTGCTTAACATAATGATGATAATTAACCAAAACAACAGTTCACTCTTAGGTAACCTCCAATAGTGAGCCCCAGACATTTGGAAGAGGGAGGAAATATAAACATGTTCCTGCCCTTGAGGGTCAGGTGCCTTTGAAGGTGAGAGAGGTGTCTCTTGCTCATTCTTCTTCATCTTTAGAGCCATCTAGGTCTTTAAAGTAACTGATATTCGGCTCCTAAGTCTTGAATTCTTCCTACTTTTTAAATACACTCCCTCTACCGTAGTCTGAGCCACCAGCATCTCTCCACAAGCCTGTTTGGGCCACCAATCTAGGCTTCATTTCTGCCCCTGTCCCCCTATAATTTAATTTTTCTTCAAAGCAACTAGAGTATCCTTTCAAGCACATAATTCACATACTTTGGGGGACAGAATTTATTTTATAAAGATGACTGCACCAATAGGTCTTGTTCCACATGCTCTTACAAGGTGATACTGAGACCCCACCATCACTACAAGGGTCTATATTCCCTCCTCTTGACATTGAGTGGGCTTTAGGATGGACCCCACAAATAAAATACAGCAGACTTTCAAGACTCAGTTAATAAAAGTGATACAAGCTACCACCAGGCTCTCTCTCTTGAAACGCTTGCCTTGGGAATCCAGCCACCATCTTGTGAGGAAGTCAAGAAGGCCTGTGGAAGGGCTTGGTGCAGTCCAGCTTAGGTCGCCTTGTAAAGCCAACATTTCCCACTAGACATGTGAGTGAGCAAGCTTTCAGATGACTGCCATCCCCAGCTTTATCATTGCCCCAGCTGAGCAGAGATGAGCAGAGATGAGCTGACTCACCAAGCCCTGCCCATACAGTGGGTCTCTGAGCAAAACAGACACTGTCATCATGTCAAGAGACTACATTTAGGGGATGTTTGTTATACGGCAACAGGAAAGTAGAAGTCAATCGCTCCCTTGCTCGAAATCCTCCAATGATTTTCCAATGCCATGTGGGTGATTTAGCCAATGACAGTCCCTCCCATCTCTTCAGCCCTCTGAAGAGGGCTACACTGGCCCACACTGAAGGTCACTGAAGTGTGGCCACAGGTTCCTTTTGCTCCATGGAATCCACTGAGCTTGTTCCAACCTCAGGGTCTCTGTTCTCACTGCTCCTTCTGCCCGAGTGATATCCCTCGGAACTCAGCACGGCTGGATTCTTGTCATAATTCAGGTTCTAGTTCAAACATTCTTCCTTCTCTGATCACCAGAACTGACCTCTGGGTTCCTTTCAGATTGAACGAGCACACATACAAGATTGCATGGTCAGTGTGACATTTTTTTTCCCCAGCCATGTTCAGCTGCAGAGTTGCAGGCTTGGAATAGGTGCAGAGTGGGATTTGTTTTAAACAGACTTAGAGCCTTATCAGGTGGACGCATTGCTCTAGACCCCTCTGAAAGTGGCTCTGCATCAGTAATCGCTTCTCCCCACAGAGTCTCCAAAGGTGCTTTTCACCAAGACAATATGCTAATGATGAAGTAGTCACAGTCTCAAAGATGTGTTTATCAGGTTCTGTTTGAGTCTTCTTTGACTCACTGGCAGTGAAACAGAGAAAGAGAGAGAATCTTGGTATACAAATGCTGTGGTTCTCTTTAAGCATTTTTGATTCTCTATTCTCCAAAGTTTATTTGTTGATTGTCCACTGTCATCAAGGTGGCTATATTCCAGTGGAAGGGGCAGATGCTAGGCAAACAAAGATAAATAAAATAGAGTATGTCACTGTGTGATGATATAGGAGGGAAGGTGATCAGTCATTCTGTCATGTCTGACTCTTTGTGACCCCATGAACTGTAGCCTCCCAGCCTCCTCTGTCCATGGGATTTCCCAGGCAAGAATACTGGGGCGGGTTGCCATTTCCTTCTCCAGGGGATCTTTCCAACCCAAGGATCAAACCTGTGTCTGTTGCATTTCCTGCATTGGCAGGCAGATTCTTTACTGCTAGAGCCACCTGATAAGCCCTAGGAGGGAATGGGAGAGGCTTAAATAAATATATCAGTCATGTAGCTATCCATGGACGAATGTCCCAGGAAGAAGTGGCAAGCACGTAATGTTTAAGAATCAGCGAAAAAAAAAAAAAAGTATGATTGGAGTACAGTGAGAAAGAGGAGATGGGATTCCAGAAAAACCGTAGTTAGTTCTTATATAGACTTTCCCTCATACTCTGAGTGAGGTGGGCAATGGCTCAGTTTCACGGTGTGACACACATTCTGGCTGCTGGCTTAGGAAAATCAGTAGAAAGATAAAGAACAGGAAGTCCAATTAAGAGAAGTTTTCAGTGATCCAGAAATGAATCCAGCAGTAGAGGCTTGCATGAAGACCTTAGAGCCTGGAGTAGTGATTAGTGGTCAGAGTCTGGGTGTAGGCTGTATATTGTCACCGTGCTTCTTTAACTTATACGCAGACTACATCATGAGAAATGCCAGGTTGGATGAAGCACATGCTAGACTCAAGATTTCTGGGAGAAATATCAATAACCTCAGATATACAGATGACACCACCCGTATGGCAGGAAGCGAAGAACTAAAGAGCCTCTTGATGAAAGTGAAAGAGGAGAGTGAAAAAGTTGGCTTAAAACTCAACATTCAGAAAACTAAGATCATGGCATCCAGTCCCATCACTTCATGGCAAATAGATGGGGAAACAATGGAAACAAGGAGAGACTTTATTTTCTTGGGCTCCAAAATCATTGCAGATGGTGATTGCAGCCATGAAATTAAAAGATGCTTGCTCTTTGGAAGAAAAGTTATGACCGACCTAGACAGCATATTAAAAAGCATAGACATTGCTTTGCCAACAAAGGTCAAAGCTATGGTTTTTCCAGTAGTCATGTATGGATGTGAGAGTTGTACTCTAAAGAAAGCTGAGCACCGAAGAATTGATGTTCAAAAGTGAACTGTGGTGCTGGAGAAGACTCTTGAGAATCCCTTGGACAGCAAGGAGATCCAACCAGTCCATCCTAAAGGAGATCAGTCCTGAATATTCATTGGAATATTCAATTCCAATGATGCTGAAGCTGAAGCTGACTGATGCTGAAGCTGAAACTCAAAAATTTTGGCCACCTGATGTGAAGAACTGACTGATTGGAAAAGACCCTGATGCTGGGAAAGATTGAAGGCCGGAGAAGAAGGGGACAACAGAGGATGAGATGGTTGAATGGCATCACTGACTCGATGGACATGAGTTTGAACAAGCTCCAGGAGTTGGTGATGGACAGGGAAACCTGGCGTGCTGCAGTCTATGGGGTCACAAAGAGTTGGACATGACTGAGCAACTGAACTGAACTGAACACAACACTCGCTGATGGATTCGATACTCGGGGAGAGAAAAATTGTGTCAATGGGGACTTTAAGTTTTTATTCTGAGCAACTGTGAGAATAGAGTTGCCATAGACTCCAATGGATGAGATGTTAAGTGGAGCAGGTCTGGGGGATACTCAGAAGTGTCAGGAATTATATTTCATGCAGGTTATGTTTCAAATGCCTCAATATATATTAGACAAACAGCATTATACAGGCAGCTGAATATAAGAGTATAGCTTTGAAAGAGATGATTAGGCTAGGAATATAAATTTGGTAGTTAGTTATCAGGGCATAAATGGTATTTACAATCATGTGACCAGAAAAATCTCACTAAGAAATGGATATAGATAGAGGAATGAAGCCCAAGAAGTGAGACCTGGAAATTTCCAACATTTGAAGATAGGAGAAAATGGGTACCACTGACTAATTAATGAGGATTGACCCCTGAGGTGTGAAAACTAAGTACTGAGGAGGTAACAGGTAGGAAGGTCAGAGGTCACAAAGCATCAGGAGGAAATAAAAAACAAAGAAACAAAAAACGTCTGCCACTTGCAATTTATTCCCTCCTGACCCTTGGGGACCTCTGGGCTTCCTATCTGTTACAGTCTCATTACCTGCCCAGTCACTCAGTCGTGTCTGACTCTCTGTGACCCCATAGACTGCAGCATGACAGCCTCCTCTGTCCATGCGGTTCTTCAGGCAAGAACCCTAGAGTGGGTTGTCATGCCCTCCTCCAGGGGATCTTTCTGACCCAGGTATCGAACCTGTGTCTCCTACATCTCCCACATTGCAGATGGATTTTTCACCACTGAGCCACCAGGGAAGCCTAAAAACTAAGTATAAGAATAGATTAAAAAGCTGTGGTACATATATACAATGGAATATTACTCAGTCATAAAAAAGAATGAAATTGGGTTATTGATAGAGATGTGGATGGACCTAGAGTCTGTCATATAGGGTGAAGTAAGTCAGAAGAAGAACAAATACCATGTATTAACACATGTATTGGAATCTAGAAAGATGGTACAGATAAACCTATTTCCAGGGCAGGAATAGAGACGCACATGTAGTGAACAAACTTGTGGACACAGCAAGGAAAAGGGGAGGGTGGGATGAGTTGGGAGAGGAGCACTGACGCATACACACTACCGTGTGTCGAGTAGACAGCTAGGGAAGCTGATGTATAGCGCAGGGAGCTCGGCTTGCAGCTCTGTGATGACCTAGAGGGTGGGATGGGGTGGGAGGGAGGGGGATCTGAGAGGGAGGGGATATATGGACACACAGCTGATTCACTTCATTGTACAGCAGAAACTAACACAGCATTTCAAGCAGTTATACTCCAACAGAAAAAGAATGTCCTCGGAGAAGGAAGGCTCAACCAACTACTTGAAACATTAATGAACAAAGTGAGATGCACGTGGAGTATTTCCTGTTGGATTTGGAGGTGAGGAGATAATCGATATCCTTCACAGGAGCTATTTCAGTGGTGGTAAAAAGATGAAAATCAGAATGACAGGGGGGTCAGGAGAGGAAAGGAGGAAGGGAAATGCAAGCAGTGACTTTATTTGACTCTGTTTATCCTGCAAAACTTTCCCTGGTGGCTCAGCTGATGAAGAATTCACCTGCAATGTGGGAGACCTGAATTTGACCCCTGGGTTGGGAAGATCCGCTGGCGAAGGGAACGACTACCCACTCCAGTATTCTGGCCTGGAGAATTCCACAGACCCCATGTGTCCATGGGGTCACAAACAGTCAGACACAACTTAGTGACTTTCACTTTCACTTTCTTTTTTTCATCCTGCAAAAAGAGCATAGAAATGGATGCAGTCGCTAAAGAGGGATATGGGGCAAGTGAAGATCTTTAAAAAATCAGACACCATAGATAGTCAAGTTTCATGTGGTGCAAAGGGCATATTTAGAGGAGAAGCTAAAGATGAAAAAAGATTTTGCTAATGGCTTCCTTGAGTTCCAGAAGCACAGAGAAAGGGAGGCAGGAACTGAGGGTGGCAATGTGGTCAATTAGGCCATATGCAGAGATTTACAGACAGATAACAGGGAATTACCCGAGAGTTTTGAACTTCTTGTGGCAACTAATGTAGAACCGGAAAAGGGGTTTATGAAATTAGTCACAAATATGACTGTTTGAAATCAGATCCATTTTCTGCAATTCTCCATGTCTTGAGAGTCTAGCTTCCTTGCAGGTTGCATCGTTAAGGCTATTGGCCATCTGAATTCCCACTGATCAAAACCAGTGGGAAAGTAGCTCTAGCAGGAGATCAGAAAGCAGGAGGAGAGAGAGGCTGGTATTTTCCCGGCTTCCTCCCGTTCTGGCAACGGCTGCATTTCTTCAAGCCCCAGCTCTGAGGGCAGTACCTCTTCTGTGGCTGCGGCTCATGATGCTCAAGGGTTGCTGCTTCCTCTGCCTTTGCTGGTCACCTGGTAATCATCATCCTTGCAGGTTCTCACATTTCTGTTCCCATCTCAGCCAACAGCCTCTTCATTAAATTTCTCCAGTTAAATGGCCATTTGATTCCATGCCTGGATTCTGGTGGTCTTTCCTTCTACTGCTAACAGAGTTACCACATATCTAGGTGTGCCCAGTACTGTTCTGATTTACATGATTCATGCCACTGTAATTATTAACAGCATACTCTTTTATTCTCACAATTATTCTAGTTTTGCTAAATCATATAGCCATCCTACTCCTGGTCCCCTGGTTCCATTTACTATGACCCTAAGTATCCATGAATCTGAATGTTCTGATAACCTTCCCTCTGGCTGGTGTCTTCTTGGTCTCTTACAGTCTTTCCTGTGAGCTGAGATGCTGGGTATCTAAGATAGGGGGAGGGAAAGGAAGAACATAGTTTGGTCTTAGTTTTCATTCTCCACAACACGAGGGTAAAAGCAAATGAAAAAACAGAACCATCTTGTTTTTGAAGTACACTTTTCCATGCTTTATTATGTATAATGAAGAGCTACTTCCCTGGGGCCACTGGCTCATTAGCTTCCTACCTACCATTCCTTATTTGAGATATGTATAAAGCCAACTGGTAAAGTGGCACTGGTGAATGGACAAACATCAAGTGGCATCACAACCTTGAGCATGTTAACTAAGCTCTGTTGGCCATGATTTCCATCTCTAAATGGGAGGATTAATAGTACCTACATAACCCCGATAATCACGATGGTGTGATCACTCACCTAGAGCCAGACATCCTGGAATGTGAAGTCAAGTGGGCCTTAGAAAGCATCACTACGAACAAAGTTAGTGGAGGTGATGGAATTTCAGTTGAGCTATTTCAAATCCTGAAAGATGATGCTGT
>NC_057402.1:55557776-55651332 GCF_019320065.1 Cervus canadensis
TTTGACTGTAGTAAATCCTTATGGGGATAGAGAAAAGTACAGAGAGTTGTCAATTATTAGAAAGCAAAATCAACAGAGATTGTTGACTATCTGAGTACGGGAACAAGATATTGACAGATGTAAACACAAAGGATGATACACAGGTTTCTCTCCTGAGAAGTTCGGAGGCAGTGACAACTTTGGCTGAGACAGGGAACCCGGTAGAAAGAACCACTTCAGTGGAGAAACCAAACTGAGTTTGGTTTGGTGTTGAGTGTAGGTTGCCTGTGAAACATTAATTTGAGATATCTAACTGATGGATGCTTGTATGGCAGGTTTACCTTCAGAAAGCTCATCTAGACTGCAGATGGATTCTGAGACTCAACTGCCATAAAACTGGAAACTGATAGTTGAAACTACTTAGGAGGTGCATAGCATGAAAAGAAGAGAGCTGAGGTTGTTACATGGAAGGAATAGAACAATTCTAGCCAGAGAGGAAAACCGAGGGAGTTAATTGCCACCATGGAAACCAAGCGGAAAGAGTAATTCAAGAAAGAGGTGAGGTCGGGTACATTGCAAGGAAATAATGGAAAACAGAACCAGTAAGTGCCCATATGGGTTTCTCTGGTGGCTCAATGCTAAAGAATCCATCTGCCAATGCAGGAGATGTGGGTTTGATTCCTGGGTCAGAAAGATCCCCTGGAGTAGGAAATGGCAACCCACTCCAGTATTATTGCCTGGGAAAGTCCATGGACAGAGGAGCCTGGCAGGCTACATACAGTCCATAGGGTTATGAAAGAGATGGACATGACTTTGCAACTAAATAACAAGCAAAGCACTCAAATAAATTTTAGAAGTAAATTTGTGGACTTGGTTTGAGCATTTTCAGGAGTGTAGGAACCAAAGACAATTTGCAGAACTGTGAATAATGAGGGAAAATGGAAACGTGTAGAATAGTTTTACAAAAGACTTGTATAAGGGAGATAAATACCTTTATTGTAAATCACACAGTTTCTTTTAATGTTCACAGTATTCCCCTTCCCCCCTCACTGTCCCAATTCACAACACTAGATTGAATTCCTGTAGTCACCTGAGCTTTTTGTATATTTAGAGAGTCTCAGTAACTAGCCTAGTGCCTGGAGCTCCATAGATACTGTTAAATAAATGAGTGACTGGAGCAGAAGTGATGAACATTTTTCCACCACTATTTTCCAGGGAAGCACCAATTATTTGGATAAAAATTATGTGTGGAGGGGACTGGAGTACAAAAGTAGGTCAAGTGAATTAAGTCTTTATGAGGCTAGAATGCTACATGTTTAACTACATTTTCAATGGAACTTAGTGATATCCTTCTCTCTGATGGAAAACTGACTTTCTAAATAATTAAGTGAATTAACACTTGTGTATGACAGGATTATTATACAAGCAACATCCCACTGCAAGTACAGGAGACTGTCACTGCAATAACTGAAGAGCTAAAATAGATGTCTATGTAGACAGCGACACAATTACTGCCTGAGGCTCAGAGCCAATCATAACTCTAGGTGAACTCAATTCCTGAATGCACCAGGGGAAGCCGAGGATCCTTCCAGGTGACCTCTGGTTGACTGGCTTCTGGGATAAATATAGCCCAGGCTGAAGTGTGCTGTCAAAATTCAGCATTTAAGTATTCTCAATGCCATTAAAATATTCCTTTCAAAAAGAAAGAACTGCAGACTCAATGCTGGAAAAGTCTATTTCATGACATGTTGGATCTGAAGCTCAGCGCTCAGATGTGGGTATGTGGATTTGGACGGGACCAGTATGGAGATAGTGACTCAAATGAGGAGGGTCTGTAAGAGTGAGCAGAGAGCATTGCATCATTGGAAGAGGAGAGGATTGACTTCAGAACCCTCTGGTACACTGGAACAGAACACTGGGCCAGAAGGGAAGTCTTAGACGGACTTAAGAGAAGTGGCCTACATGCTACAACAGTATGCATTCCATTTCTAATCTTCCTCCATTTCATTTTGAAAAGGGAAAATACAATTTATCAAATTAGGCATCAGTCACTTCTTGAGCTATGTTTTAAGATACGATTTCTTTCCTTTATAATATTGTTCTAATGTATTGCATTTATTGTTTTGACCTTGTGAATACTCAATCAGGACTTATTGAGCAACTATAATACTCGCCGGGCTTCCCAGGTGGCTAAGTGGTACAGAATCCACCTGCCACGCAAGAGACATGGGTTTGACCCCTGGGTCAGGAAGATCCCCTGGAGAAGAAAATGGCACCTCACTCAGATATTCTTGCTGGGAAATCCCATGGACAGAGGAGCCTGGTGGGCTACAGTCCATGGGATCACAAAAGAGTTGGATATGCCTTAGCATCTAAACAGCAGGAATACACTCTACGTCTCAAGAAACAGACACTTAAATTTGAATTATGTTGTATAGTGGCCACCATTCGTGTAGAAATAAGAAATTAAGGCCCCGAGAGAAAATGGTCCTGGATTACATACCAGGAGGCAGAGTCAGAAATTGAACTCATGTTTTTCGAATCCTGTGATCTCTCTATGATGGTTGCTATAGCTATTTGATACACATATTAACCCAGAGAATAACTCATTTTCATATCTTTCTCAAGATTTTGAGATTCCAAGACCTGTAGAACCAGTCATGTCATTACACAGTGAACCTAGAAACGTTGTAAGAGGCATCAGATATATAACCCTCTTGCTTGCTTGCTTACTAAGTCGCTTCAGTCATATCCGACTCTTTGAGACCCTATGGACTATAACCCGCCAGGCTCTTCTGTCCATGGGATTCTCCAAGGAAGAATACTGGAGGGAAGATCCATACTGAATTAAAACACTGAAATGAAGATCCTTATTTCCTTCTCCAGGGGATCTTATTGATCCAGGGATCGAGCCCATGGTTCTTACATCTCCTGCATTGGCAGGTAGGTTCTTTACCACTAGCATCAACAGGGAAGCCCAGATATTGGCACAAGCATCTCTGTTTGCTTCTTTCAGAGTCTGCATGACAGTGAGCTAGAGGTATATTACTGAATGATTATCCTCTGAGTTTGGTTTTCTCCAAATCACAGTGTGTAGAAACACATGAGAAAATATGTATATTAAGCTGGCCCAATGTCAAACACAAAGAATCATAGCAGATATGTGACATAGAGAGTATGGTTTTCTGTGTTTTAGAAAGTGTGCTGGGCATGCTTTTACTTAAAGCATCATCTCTGACAATTGGAAGTTCAAGCCTGTTTGGTCCTTTCAATCAGTGGGGGGTGGCTTGATTACTTTGTAGAAGAACCATAAGCAATTTAAACAAGGTAGGACATACCAGCCTCCTTATTTTGACAAGAAAAGAGAGATTTTTAAGTGGCAGTCCATGTTCACAAAACATTAGGTAACTAAGTGAGATTTCAGGAAGAAAAACAAGGGATAGACTAGATGCTATCAGATTTCTGGGAGATCAAAGAGGAAGAAACTTTTTCTCCAGAAAACTATGGATGGAGAAGAGGGCTATAGGCATCTGTTCTGTGATCTTTAAGCAACCTGACGTGTAGATGAAACTCTCAAGATGCTTGCAGTTTCAACTATTTATCCTTATATACTTTAATTATTGTGGTTAAAAAATGCACACCCAAACACCTTCAATGACACAATACACAAGAGCTCAAAGTGTTATTATAAAAAGATACACTATAATCAGCAAGTACTTACATTTTAGAATGCTCCCCCAAATCTAGCTAGTCCTCAGCAAACTCCTTCCCAGTCACAACATCCTTCCTTCTCCCAAAGACCACTACTCTTGTGACTTTTAAAGGAAAACTTTCTTTCAGTTCAGTTCAGTTCAGTTGTTCAGTGGTGTCCGACTCTTTGTGACCCCATGAATCACAGCACGCCAGGCCTCCCTGTCCATCACCAACTCCCGGAGTTTACTCAAACTCATGTCCATTGAGTCGGTGATGCCATCCAGCCATCTCATCCTCTGTCATCCCCTTCTCCTCTGCCCCCAATCCCTCCCAGTATTACGGTCTTTTCCAATGAGTCAGCTCTTCACATCAGGTGACCAAAGTATTGGAGTTTCAGCTTCAACATCAGTCCTTCCAGTGAACACCCAGGACTGATCTCCTTCAGGATGGACTGGTTAGATCTCCTTGCAGTCCAAGGGACTCTCAAGAGTCTTCCCTGGTGGCTCAGATGGTAAAGTGTCTACCTACAGTGCTGGAGACCCAGGTTCGATCCCTGGGCCTGGAAGATCTCCTGGAGAAGGGAATGGCAACCCACTCCAGTATTCTTGCTCCCTCCCCCCAAAAAGGGGCTCAAAGCTGTTTTGCTTACTTTTATCCAATTCTTAAACCTTTGATTTAATTTTCTTGTTCATTTCATTCAGTAGTATCCATACGAAGCATATTTTTATTATTGTTGCTGTTTCTAGTCTCAAAATGAGATCTTGGAAAAGATTATCATGAAATGTGCTTTTCTGATGTGTGTTCTGACATATACTCTCTATTAGAGAAAATAAATTTATCTCTATTCACATCATGCTGATATTTTGAAAAATTTTGTAAAAGATATTGATCTTTATCAGATTAAATTTTCTCCATCACAATGTTCATATCATTTGAAAATTAATTCTGCTAAGACAGTAAATAACAATAATTTTACATTTCAAATGTCAAACTAACCTTATTCTTGGGATAAGGCTACAATTCCAAGTTATTTATTGTATTTTATAATTTTTATTTGATAGTTTTTATCTATATTAATGTTTGGCATAATTAGGCTATAGTCAATTATCTATTATCTTAATGTTGTTTCAGGTTATACCAAGGTTATGCTGACTTCATAAAACAAATTAAGATTACTACCTCTTTATTTATCCTCTGGAAAACTCTGTGTGAGATTTTTAATTTTCCTCACAGCTTTGTGGAATCTTCTGGCAACAAAAAAAAAATACCTGGAATTTTTCTTGAGGAAAGTATTTCAGTTATTATTTTTTTCCTAAAAAAAGAAGTATTCAGGTTTTTAATTTATTTTATATTCATTTTTAAAATAGTGTTTAACAAATATTAAGTGTTTGTTAAGTATTTTTCTAGGGATTTGTCTTTCATCTAAAATTTCAAATTTGTTGGCACATGTTTCCTCAAAATATCTTCTTTTCTTCGAATACCATAGTGTCAGTAGTGATGACCCTGACACAAACTATTTGTTCCTTTCCATGTATTTCTTTAACTAACTCATCACAACTACAGTAATTTTATTATTTTTTCCAGTAAACAACTTTTCATTTTTTTGATCCTCTGTATTATGCATTTATTTTCAATTTTTATTTACTTCTACACTTATATTTATTACTTCATTTTTTTGTACCTCTTTTGAATTTAGTTTGTTCTCTTTCTAACCTGAGATGATATTTAAGATTATTACTTTTCTCCCGTAGTTTTCAAAGATGTGTATTTAAAGCTATAAGTCTTCCTTTAAGCATGGCTTTAGCAGTCTTCCAAAAATTTTAAGATATTTTACCTTCTACTGTCACTTGATTTCAGATACTTTTTAAGTTCTCATTTTGATATTTTTCTTTGACCGCTGGATTATTCTTCCATCTCCTGGAAGAAGATGCATGTTTTCCTTAAAATCTATGTGTGATAGCTACAGTATCTCAAGCCCTTTGTGTAATGTCTGAAGTGTCTTCTGCCTTTTTTTTTTTTTTTCCATATTGCTTTCATTGCTTCTAACCTGGTGATATCTCATTGCTATAAATTACACTTTCAAAATTATTTATAGAAATAACACAAAACCTAGTGCATCTTCCCCCAGATATGATTTCCAGTTATCTCTACCAGTTATTAGGGGCATTAGCAATCTGGAATTCTCTTCATCCAAAGTGCTGATTGAGAAAATTCAAAGTTAAGTTTGTATGAACTGTAATCTCTCCCTAGACTAGAACTTTTCAGTGGCTCAGCCTAAATGAGGAGTTTCATCTGGGCCCCATTTACTAAGTTGCAGACTCTAGTTCCTAATTTTCTGGCTTCCACAGATGGCTAGAAAGGCTGATGATTCCTTCACCCACTCAAATACCAGATGTTGCTCTTGTTGTTTTGGTCGCTAAGTTGTGTCCAGCTCTTTTGTGACCTCATGGAGTATAGCCTGCCAGGTTCCTCTGTCCATGGGATTTCCCAGGCAATAATACTGGGGTGGGTTGTCATTTTTTTCTCCAGGGGATCTTCCTAACCCAGGGTCTCCTGCATTGGCAGGTGGATTCTTTCCCACTGAGCCATTAGGAAAGCCCCAAATACAGGACACTGAATGGCAATGTCTCCCAGGGGAAAAGTGACTCCAGATCTTAGACTCACTCTAACTGAACCTCTATCCCCCTTCTGTATCCTGGCCTAGTTATTTTCAGAGTCCTGTTAGTAATCTTATACTTTCAAAATAATATATAGCCGGCTTTTCTCTGGATGAAGAAGAAATTGAAATTGCTTAGTTCATCATTACTAGAAACAGAAGCCCAGCCAGAGATATTTTTCTTCCCTAATATAAATAAACGACAACAAGAGTGTCCTTGTTTTGGATAAATCAAGTTAACTAGGCAACATAAGTTACAAGCTTAACTTATTCACTGTCTTAGCTTTTGTCCTGATGCAACTGGATCTTAACTCAATTATATCATTTTAGCATATTGCTCTGAGCAACTTTTCCTGTCATAAGCATATGGTGTTTTTAGTTCTACTGGTAATTCTTTTCCACTGGTCTTGTTTAAAATATGCTCATTTTGGATTTCGAACCTGGGATACGCATGTATTACTTTCTAAAATGCCTGGGGACATCCTCAGGAGATGAAATTATGAACTGGCCACTCAGATTTGCATAGACTTTCCAAGACTTACTCATAGAATTATCGAGTGCCAAGTATTCAAGCTTGAGAAAGGAGCTGTATCCTGCCTCACTAGACTGGGAAGCATGCTTATTTCCTGTGGAATGTCTTTATCAAAGCAAAAGAAAAATGAAAGCCTGGGAGTCCTCACTTGAGGGAATATTTGACTCTAAAGTTGTATGAAACTATTATCAAATTAATTCAGGGTATTCAATACAGACTCACAAGAATATGGAGATGTGCACCTAGGTATAGGTCACGGTTAAGTGGGTTACCCAGACTTCTATGAAGCTGCCAATCAAAATGAGGGAAAAGAAGTCATTTTAAGACTGTAGAAAGCAAAAATTCTTCTGTTGAGATTTCTATTTAAAGTGAATATTTGTTGTTTTGTCTGTTTTGAGTCTCTCGTTCTTTGGGAAACCTCCTCTTCCCTACCTTGGAGAATTACCTTCTCTTTCCCTTTTCAAATACGTGATCTGAAAAGGTACTGTGGTCAGTATTCTCCAATGGTCAATCTAGATGATCTAGATGTGGAAATACTTCACAGTCTGAGGACCATCTTCCTCTTTCCACAGCCATTGCTCGGAGGTGTGGCTGACACATTCTGCCAAAGTGTCTGGCAGAATGAGACCCTCAGAGGTAAGGATGCTCATTCAGAGAAAAGCAAAGGTGAACAATAACGCAAGTTCTGATAATGCTTAACACCACGCCCTGGTGAGCAGGGGGCCCAGGGGTACTCCTTGCCCTTCTGCCAGTGGGAAAAACCTTCCACTAAGTTCCCCTTTTTGGTTTAAATTATTTTGAGTTGGATTCCTTTCATTTGTGACTAACTTTATAGGGTTGACAGATAAAAGAGAGGATAAAATAGAGGATGCCTAATTAAACCTGAATTTCAGATAAACAGCAAACCATTTTTAGTTTTGCTGTAGGATTTGAATTCAAATAAACATTCAGTTAGATATGAATTGAGATAAACAGAAATAATGTTTAAGTAAGTCCTACTTATTACATGAGACCTACTCATACTAAAAATTATTTTTTATGTATCTAAAATTCAAATTTAAGTTGGCATTCTATATTCTTATTTACTAAATCTGACAATCTTGAATTAAAAGAATCTTGATTAATGGACTGATAGCATGTCATTTGAGGTGAAATAAGTTAGACAAAGACAAGTATTAAATGATATCACATATGTATAATCTAAAAAAATAATACAAATGAATCTATGGGCAAAACAGAAACAGGCATAGAAAACAAGTTTATGGTTACCAAAGAGGAAAGCGAGAGTGAAAGGGATAAATTAAGAGTTGGGGATTAAGAGTTACAAACTACTGTACATAAAATAGACAACCAATAAGGGTTTTCTACTTCGCACAGGGAACTAAGCTCAATATCTTGTAGTAACCTATAACGAAAAATAATCTGAAAAAATATATAGGAATAGCTGAATCACTTTGATATACACCTGAAATGAACATAAGATTATAAATTAACTATATTTTAATTAAAAATCAATCAAATCAATCGTCTTGTTCAGGATAGCATTCTGGTTGTACATTTTGATTCTTCATGGATCAAAAAACACACTTTTTCTTTCATCAAAAGTATGTTAAAAATAAAAATGTGCTAACTTTTATTAACTAATTTATTCTTGTAATGACTGGTTTATTTTCACTGTAACTCAATTTAACAATTTTCCTTTCATTGAATTTATTCTGTTTGCAAGACTGTTTGCAGGTTGCAGTAAGGGGTAAAAATATATGTACAATCCTTGCTTCTAAGGATGTGAAAATCTACTTAATAGAGAAAAACTAAATTTGTTGCTATAATTTGTGAAAAGTATAAAACAGGAGAGTACAACCTCCCAATTATTTAGCACTGGATAATCTATAGTCTATTTTCAGATAACTGTTCTCATTGAAATCTTACAACTTTGTAACATCAAATTATTATATTTTTTTCCCATCTTTGTACAGAGTAAATTGAAGTTCAAAAACATTACATGAATTTCCTAGATCTCTTAAATGACATGGAACATGACCAAGTTTTAATTCCAGTTATTTTTACTCGGAAGTTTTCCACTGTGTTCCTCTACCATTAATGATTCAGTAAATCTTTGAAATACATGGCAAACAGAATAGACCAAGAGTGATAAAAGGAAATGCTAGGTGGAGTCTGCAGATGACTTTATGAAGGAAGTAGGATGTGAGAAGGGCTTTATAAATAGACACAATTTAAGTAGAAGAAATAGAAAGGTATTTGGAAAAGAGGAATACAAGAGATGAGGGGAGAGAGAGAGAGCATCCATTTATAAGAGACCACTGGAGTGAGCAGCCCTTCTGGGATAGAAGTCTTGGCAAGTTGAACTCTGCCTGCTTTGTGCCTGAACTCAACATGGTTGAAAGAGAAAGTATAATCATGAACTTAAGTCACCGACAGGAAATCCCAGCACATACCACTGGTCTACTGACTTGACTTCTCATGGTTTTTCTTTCTTCTTCCAACTTATAACTCACCCTTCTTCACGTACACACTCAGATGATAGCCTTTATTTCTAGTTCACTAGGGCAACAGAAACCTTTAGAAAGTATTTGCTGATGACTCCCAAATTAGACTTCAGACTATTGTCTCAACTCCCCATTTGTCTCTTTAGCTGCCTATTCAGTACACTCATTTGAATATCCAATAAGTTCTCCAAACTTCTCCTAACCAAAGCCAAGAGTTTGCTTGTTTTCTTCCCCTGTTCCTGCTGTCAGCAAGTGGTAATGCCATCAATCTATATGTTTAAGGCAACATATTCAAACCCTCTCCTTCCAATCTACGAGAATTTACTTTGTTGTAATACATAAAATATACCTAGAAGTTCATTGTTTTTCACCTGCTACTATCACGTGGCATAAGACACCATTATCATCACCTGGTTATTGCCACTGTCTTGTAAGGGGATCATCATCTTTCACCCTTGCTTTCCTTCAGTTTTCTCTGGACACAGCACCAAGGGACCCATGTAATATTTCTGCTCAAAACCTACCGATGGTGGCTTCCTGTCTCCCTTCAGCATAACCCAAGTCTTGACTGTGGCCTTAAGGCTCTAAAGGACCTGGTCTTCTGTTATCTTTCCAATAATATCTTCTACTTGTATCCCTTTCTTTCTTTGCACTTCCAGCTGTCCTGGCCTTCATGTCATATATATATAAAAAAAAGTGATCTGCATCTCCATCAGGGTTGTGCGGTGTCTGTGTTCTCCGTATACACTTACTTTCCCCAGATGCCTCCAGTAAACATTTTAAGATAACAGTAATGGCAGGGGCAGAGAGGAGCTGAGCTCTGCCCAGGTTAGAGATAAAGGGAGCACAGAGTTCTCCTTCTCAAGGAAAAGGAGACCTTCCCAACTACACAGGGGCAGAAAGTGCCCTCACGGTTCAGTAAGGGAAGGGGCCCACTCACACAGGTGATGTCAACCTACCCATAGGCCTCTTCACTAGAATCCATCTTGGCTAAGAGAGGCTCGTGCACACAGGGGCAGTCCTTGAGCTAAGCCAACTAGGAACTCAGAACCAGGCAGAGCGAGATGATTGACAGGAGGAAACCGGGGGAAAATGCCCCATCTAAGTGACTCATACTACTGCAAGGCTGTGACTCCTCTCTGAGCCCGCCCACGTGTGTCTACTCACACACACTGTTCTCCTACTAACAAGCACTTTACTTCTTCAGCACATTACATCTCTTTGTAGGAATTAATTTCTACCAAGATGATGGGCCACGGCCTTGTCACTGGCCCCCTGTGGTCTAGTGGCCAGGATTCAGTACTCTCACTGCTGTGGACTGACTTCAATCTCTGGCCAGAGAACCAAAATCTGTGTCAAGCTGCTGCATGTCAAGGCTATCTGAGATCAAAACCAGGCAGTGAAATATAGGGACGCTGAGCCATTAAGGTTCTTGGCAAGCTAAAAATTATATGGGGATTAATGCTAGAAAATATGCATTAGAATAACGACTAAGATAATAATTAGTTATCTGAGGGAGTGGGGTTGGTGGCAGAGTCTTCTAGGACCTACCTAGGGTCAGGAAAGGGGGGTTTCTTAAAATATTTCCCTAGTTACAAAGTGTGAACACTAGAAATAAGACAAAGAGACCAGATGGGAAGTTGTCACAGTATTCCAGGTTTGAAAAGAAGTGAGTATGAATTAGGAATGTGACTGGCAATGCGGGATACTTGAGAGATAGCTAAAGAAAGACACATAGAATGAAAGGGCAAAGTGGAAATAGATGGATATTATTGGTAATTGATGACTTAGAGGTTTCTAAATTAGGGCTGGAAAAATAATTGAATCCCTGATCTAAAGGAACTATTTGGCCACATTTTTTATTTACTTATTGCTATTTTTCATTTATTTTGCACTTTTAGTGGACAAGAGATACCAGAAGTAGACGGAAGATGGAGGCTGAGTTCATAGACACTAGGCAACTCCCCAGTTTTCCAAATTAGTGAAAATTCTTTTGGAGATTAGACAAATACTTGAACACTCTCTGGGTTGCCCCAGATCTGCTTGGATGGTTTCAATTTCTATTCCTTCTCTCGAGGGCATACTGGGACCGTATATTTCCTGTAATTATGATTTTATTTATTTATTTTTTTTACTGAAAAGGACATTGTAGTTGGTGTTGTTATTCCGTTATGCCATCAGTAATGATGTTCTCGGTGGTGCTATTACAAAATGAAGTCAAGGTCACCAGGGAAGTTTTTGGCTTTGCTGGGAATTCTCACTGAACCCCCAGTAGTTGTGTATCAGAACAGGTCACTGTTACGGTTTATCAGCCATGCTCAGTGCTAGAAGCTTGCATACCATCTGTTCTCAGAAGCCTGGTTTTGCCCAAAGCTATTTGTTCCTCTTTTATTTTTTTTCCCCCCTCACCAATTTCCACGAATACCAAGCAGGCAAATCTTAACAAATTTTCCTAATATTGGAGTGATTGAGTGTTAAATGAATTAAACTCAAGGAGGCCACCTTTTTGAAGGATTGTGCTAACATTCATGCATAAGGAAAAATAGCAAATCATCTGCAAACAGATGGTCCCTGGACAGACTCTTCTTAAAAGGTTAGAAGGAGGTGAGAAGACATTCCCTCTCCTCTGTGTAACTCCTTTTGCCTGCCGCCAAAGCTGAGGCCAGGAGGGGAATTAGCATTTACACAGCATTATAATCATCTCCCGTTACTGAGCTTTATTATGTGCTGGTCTCTATACCAGGCATTTTATTTGTGAAAGCACACTTAACTGTATTCAGGTGGATCAGTCACGTCACTCAAGATCATACTCACCTTTAAAAATTAGAGATCGTAGCTGCCCTTATCCTATATTGATGAATCCCTTCCCAGGGAAAGCCAGGGGATCTGGCCAGCTAACAAGTACCCAGTGATTCTCAGATCAACTGGGCAGTTAGTTCAGTTGGTTAGAGCGTGGTGCTAATAACGCCAAGGTTACAAGTTCAATCTCCATACTCGTCAAAGGCTCACAATTTGGGCTTCCCTGGTGGCTCAGATGGTAAAACAATCTGCCTGCAGTGCAGAAGACTGGAGTTTGATACCTGCGTCAGGAAGATCCCCTGGAGAAGAAAATGACTACCTGTATAATACTGGAAATAACTCCAGTGTTCTTGCCTGGAGAATTCCATGGACAGAAAGTCAGACAACGTGGAAAATACTGAAGAGGGGAATAACTGAGTTAAGAAGCCAGGGAAGCTGGTGTGAGGTCCAGCTCACCAACCGAGGTCTCTTTGATTCAACCAATCTCCACAAATCTTGGTTTCCTTAGTTTTGAAATTAGAAAATTAGCATAAATCTCTTTTAATGAAAAGCCATCTCTCAACTGCAAAGCTGAAGTATGTGAAGCCAAATCAATATAAAAGAAATAACTTTATATTACATATATACATATGAGAAATCACTATTAAAATTGAGAGAACATAAATACTATGATAAATTTGAATGGAAAAAACTGTTCAATGATTCATAAAGTTATGGGTAAATAACCTTACATTGCTTAAGAACTTACATTGCCTAAGATTTAGTAACCAACTGAGAAATGAAAATCTACAGTCATTTAAAATCACTCAGGTCTTCCTGTTGAACTCAGCACTGTCAACCACATAATTAACTAAAGCAAATTGAGATGATCTTTGCCAAGGTCAGAGAGTACAGACATGCAGAAAATCCAAAATATACCGATAAGCCATCTAGGGCTTAGGATATCCTATTAGATATTTATATAACATTTTTATCCTGTGTTAAGCTTAGCTTGGGGAGCTATTCCAAGTAATATATTACAGGCAGCTTCGAGTAACATTTTAGACAAATGGTAACTAAAGTTATATTGAAGGTAGAGTTTGCAATACTAATAAGTGATTTTCTCTACATTCTTTCATTTAGTGAGCATGTATTTAGTCCTTCCACAGATAAAGTGTAGTTTGTCACTGGAAAGTTTACAATCACTTTCAAATTATGGAATTTATAATTTAATGGCAACAAGAAGGAAATAAGACAGAAAAGGCTACAGACATTGAATAAAAACTGCAAAACCAAGAGTTTTCTCTCTGAGAGGTATTAAGCCATCCCCACATCTGTTGTGAGGATAAATGCATCATGTGTTAAAAGCATGATCATATTCGTCCCACAGTTTAAGCTCAAAAGACATGGAACCAGCTGAATATTGTTTATACTCCAGGGTTGACGTGAGACCTGTCTGAACTGGTCCTGCTTCTCTCAGTTTAAGGCTGCATTAGGAGAGCTTGTAATTAAGCAAAGAGGTGAAGCAGCTGATCCATCTCACTTGGATGGCATAGATTTGGGGTTGAGCTCCTCTCTGCTTTAGCTGGCCATGCCACTTTGAGCATGCCATTTATATTTTCAGAGCCTCATTTCCCCCTCTATAAAAATGAACAGTCTCTAGTGAACCCCCCAGGAATGAAGCTTTCCTTTAGATAGCAGGAGAGCCCTTATCACTCTGTAAATTGAGTGGATATTTAATGATGATCAAGAATTACTGGTGTGAAATTTTAGAGTGATGATATTGTTTACTTTTTATAAAGGTCATCTTTTAAGGTTATCCACTGACACACACAGAGGTTCAACATTGTATTATCTCTACTTTCATTTATTGAAATATATCAATTGAAAAATACATCTATAAATTGAAATAGTCTATAACAAAAAGTCTTCAAATGCATGCTATTTGAAAAATGGCATGAAGGGAATGCCTTTTCCCAAAACCAAAGCATTTTTTTCCCTTTCTCATGGGCTTTTGTCATGTATTCGGGGACACACTGGCTATGCATAGACAACGAAAGGAAGAACTATGGAAATAATCCCCCAGCATCCTTAAACTAAAAAGGGAAACCATTGTATACTGCCAGAATCAGAGAAGGCCCTCCAGCTTCCCTACCCCGGGTCCCCCTTTTATGGCGTCTACTACAATGTGAATTTATGTTCACCAGAATATCACCTACTATATAACAAGTAGAATATAAAGTACCATATTGGACTACCATATGGCTACTAACCTCAGAGGTTGGTAGCAACTATCAATGTAGAAATTTGAGAGCAGAATGAGCCTCAGGATAGAACCAGTTCTCACTCAAGCATGCTATATAATTGGCTGTAGTGAGAAATGAAAAAAATGTCTCAGAAACCAGATGGATTTGAAATGTTCCATTATTCATAAACACTTTTTTTTTTTTGCATTTGTACTTGTTCCCATTCCCAAATATTCTGCCACAGCAAATTTGCTGAAGAAGGTGTGAAAAGGGACAAAAATCTTTGCTTGCTTTTCTGGAAACTGTCCCTTCAGCCACCGCACCCAAGGAGCTAGAAGAAATGGCGGGGGCAGTTTCTTTGAAGATCCCTTTCAGTCTGTTTGTGTTACCTGTGAAGGTATTGGAGGAGGTGGGGTGCTGAGGAGGTGTGAGGAAGGCTTGTTGTGATCATGACTAGGGGTAACCACAGGTTTTCTGAGCTGGGAGGTGTGTAAGCTCATCCCTTCCAAACTTTAAGCTACTATTTCCCCCTTTTTGAGCATTCAAATGACAGTCAGTGGCTGACATCCTTCTGACAGGAAGTGGCTCTCCAGGGGAGAAAATGGCTCAGTTCTACTTCCGACCCTCCATATTTCCCCACCTCCCGCTCCTTTCCTCCAGCTAGAGAAAGAAGACGACAGGGGTACCTTAGATTGGAGGTGGAGATTTCTTTTCTCCCAAATAAATAACATGCCTAACATGCCAAACGGCAAAGGAGAAGCTCATCAGTGACATGTATAAACAACGGAGGGTTATAAAACCCTCTCAGACAAGCAGCTCTGCAGTTGGGTAATTTACATACCAGATGAAATGCGAGCAGGAGAGCACTTTTCAAAGGATATTTGTGAAAATCCAGGCCCTCTGCTCTGTCACGTGGGACTGGAGAATGCAGGCTTACACAACCATCATGGGATACCAAAGCCAGAGCAATTCATCAGACATTTTCAGTCTCCTTAGAAATAATGCTTCTGCTCTCAGAAGGTTGAGAAAAATGCCTATTTAAGGCATTAGTGTAATGATTGTTTAGGGGGCCGTTTGTTTTGTGTGATTTATATTGAGAATTAAGTAACTGATGGATCTGAGGTTGGTCATATGCAATTAGTACAAAAGATTAATCCTATCCATGCTTTCACACCTAAATCTTACTCATCTTAACTTTAGTTCATGACATCAAAATTGCCAGGATGAAATCCACAGATGAGAACTTCAATTTAAATGTGATGAAATGCAGCTATTGTAATGACAAATACATCTTGTGTTTTGCAGGGTAGCTCATGATCTTATTATAGCTACCTAGAATTTTTGTATGCCTGACTTTCAGTTACAGAGAAGAACACACCTTTAGGTGATTAAGAGAGAATATAATCTGTGGATGATTTAGCTCTAACTTGAGAATATATATGCATATATATATATTTTTTTTCTTTACAAAAAAAAAAGTGGACCTTATCATATTAGGTCAAGAGTAAAGATATTTTGAAATTCTCTGCACACATACCATTTGACAATAGCAACCTTTCCAACTCAGCCTTCTAGGCTAGGGGTAATGCCCAACCACGCAGTCTTTTTTTGAAGCATTGCCCAAGAATTACTGCTACTTGCATTTTCTCAGATATTGCTTTCCGTGATATATATTTTCTCTACCATCCCAATATTAGCTTTAAAATCTCCCAACCTTTTTTGACCTGGGAGAGTCTAAAGACCATCTCCTTCAGCCCTCTCATTCTAAAACTGAAGGGACATCAAATGTCTTTCCCAGAGTCAAAAGCTATCTACAAAAACCAGGAAGCAAAGTGAGCATATACTTCTCAGATGACTATGATACCTTCTTGTTTTGTATGTTTTGTATCATTATCCCATTGCTTTGATTATCACTTACCCCCCAAAAGGTTTATAAATCCTATGACGGCCTGGAAACTGTTCTATCCATTTACTTCTTCTTCCACAGAGTAATGATGTGTACATGTTATAGAAGCAACAACTATATTGAATATGTTAGAAAGTGATGAAAAATTCATTTTTTTGTTGTTGAGGTGAAATTCACATAATACAAAATTAATAATTCTAATATTCATGATGCTATACCACCACCACCTCTATCTAGTTTCAAAATATTTTTAATACTCCAAAAGAATATCTGCTAGCAGTTTCTCCTCATTCTTCCCCATCCAGACCCTGGCACCTACCAATATGCCTTCTGTCTCTACAGATTCACCTGTTCCAAATATTGCATATAAATTTAATCATATACTGTGTAAACTTCAGTGTCTGGCTTCTTTCACATAGCAAAATTGGAGTTTCATCCACATTGTAGCATGTATCAGTACCTCATTTATTTTGGCTGCTAAATAATACTCCATTGTATAGATATGCCCCAACTGGTTGGCCCACTCATTGACTGGTGGGCATTTAAGTTGTTTGCACCTTTAGCTCTTGTGTATAGTGCCACTATAAACATGTGTGCACATGAATTTGTCTGAATAACTATCTTCAATTCTTTTGAGTGCATACAAAGGAATAGAATGGCTGATTCATGTGATAATTCTATATTTCACTTTTTGAGAAACTGCCAAATCCTTTTCCATAATCGCTGAACCATTTTGGAGGAATACAATCTTGGATAGAAAATTACAGAATATACTGTGATTTTAGTGTACAAAAGTAACTGACAATTTGGTAAAAACTGCTGTGCATTTTGCCTTCTATATGCATTCTCTAGGCTCCCCAGGTGGCTCAGTGGTAAAGAATCCGCCTTCCAGTGCAGGAGACACAGGAAATGCGGGTTTGATTCCTGGGTCAGGAAGATTCCCTCAAGAAGGGCATAGCAACCCACTCCAGTATTCTTGCCTGGGAAATCCCATGAACAGAGGAGCCTGGCAGTCTACAGTCCATGGGGTCGCAAAGAGTCGGCCAAGACTTAGTGACTGAGCACACACACACATGCATCCTCCATTTATCAGTGGAACTGTGACACAACTGGATTTTAGGAGATACATAAGATGAATTTTCCCAGGACGTGTTCAATTCATGGACAAGTTCATATCAGTGCTTGCACTTCTGCACTGCTCCTTTGAATAACCTGTATTACCATATCAGCCTCCCTGATTAGGGAGTATTTTATTAAGACTCTAAGTTTGATCTTTCTGATGTGATCAATCAATCTTAATGTTCTCAGTCATCCTTTGGAGTTTAAATATCTACTTTAAACAATATGTCTAATATCATGCAAGCACCTCAGAGAGATTCCAAAAGTATAAGATGTAGATGTTATCATCAAGGAAGTTAAATATTATATGGAGAAATGAAACTGATAGGCTTGAAACATCTACTAGACATATAGAGAGTAAAAGCTGAAAAATTATAGGAAGAAAAAAATCTGGCTGAATGATTAGAGAAGATTCGTAAAAAAAGATGAAATTTGTATTTGGTTCTGGAGAAGGAATAATAGCTAACAGACAGAGAGGAGAGTGGCTGGCATTTTTAATTTGTTGTATGAGGAGTATGCAAAGGCAAAAAGCAGGTTTATGTGAGAGGTTAAACAGAACCTAGAATTTATGCATCAGAATGGTGGGAGGTATGAGTTTGTAATAGTCTGGAACCACTGGTCAGAGATTCTGAATGTCAACCTGTTTTTCATTCTAAGGATATGTGGTCTTTGAAAGGGCAAAGATGATGAAAAGTAATCTTAGATCAATTACTCCTCCAGGAATGACTGAAGAGGGAAGAGAGTTATGAAGTTTTCATTATTCTCCAGTCATAAGATGATAAGAAAGGATCTGAATTAAATTAAAGACAGAAGAAACTAAAGGTATGTGAGAGTCTCAATTATAAAATCAAGGGGACTTGGTGACTTATACAACTTGTATTTTATAGGAAGAAAGGGGAGTTATTGACCTTGTCTGTGAGGTTTTAAGGCTGGAGGACTGAACCTTAGTGTCTTTCTGTATAGAGCTGGTTAATCTGGAAGAAGGGAGAAGAGGAAAATGCTGAGTAAGTGAAGTGAGGAGACACTTCAGAAGAAAAGTGCGCTAGACTCTCACTGTAGAAAAGAGTTTATCTTGATGAACTTCTCGCTTTTCTACAAAAAACAAGTTTAGGAAGTTGTTTCAATAAGGTGATATTTGAAGACATCTGAAGGCAAATGAGAACTTGGAGGATTTGCACTGAGTCTACTGATTTGGGGCCATCTCCTTTATCTAACCCGGGTAAGACTTTTTGAGATTTTTATTTTGACAAGATGTATCCCTCAGATAAATAAAATCAATAGGTCTTACACTAAAGCCCCCCTACCTTCAAAAGCAATGCTGAACAAAGTGGTATTATCCCTACTTCTGGCATGCTCAGCCTGAATGTGCAACTTTTCTGATGTGTAACATCTGCAGAGGCAGAGCTGGGGAGCCACAACCTCCATTCCTGACTGGCAGCTCGAGATAATGAGTCAAGCTCATCCGGAGCCAACTGGGTACCAATTCTAACCCGGATGGGAGCTCATCTGACTTTTATTATTACTTTCTCATGGGTACTATTTGAGATTCCATGGGGGGAAGTCAGTAAGCATATTATTCTACCTTATTTATTATAGAGAAGGACAGGCTTTATACTTCCTAATCTGTCTAAGGAGATGAATGATAAAAAAAACTAATGATCGTGATCTCTAAACAAAGAGATTTATTTGACTAATAAAAAAACAATTGCTATTAATGTATTTACTTGAGTTAAATAAATAGAAAAATTTAGATATTACTCTGCTATAGTACCTTTCAGACAACATTGCAAATATTGTTGAAAAGATCATAACCGATTTATTAGCTCCAACTCTTCACCAAAAGAGGTAAAATTTTGCATGGTAGTACCACGCGTTCTTGATCTTAAATAAGGAATTCTGCAAGAATCTTTCATAATATAATTAAAAAAGAGAAGAGAGGACTTCTCTGGTGGTAGTCCAGTGGTTAAGACTTCACCTTTCAATGCAGGAGATGCAAGTTCAATCCCTGATCAGGGAACTAAGATCCCACATGTTTCATGGTCAAAAAATCAAAACATAAAACAGAAGCAATATTGTAACCAGTTCAATAAAGACTTTAAAAAAAGAAGAGGATAACAGTAATATTATTAATATTTATAGAAAGTTTCTTTGGGTAAAGATCTATGATGCAGGTTATTTTATTTAATTCTCACAACACTATATATATATATACACACACACATATATATACATATATATATATGAAAATTATCCCCGTTTTACAGAAGGGAAATTCTATCCTAGTGAAGCTCAAGTTTCTATGTCAAAGAACACAGAAATAAAATGTTTTGGACTGTAGCATGTCCACTTAGCCACACAACTAATGGGAGCTATTTAAATGAGATAAAGAAACTGGAGAGGAAAACACTGACAAATACAGAATTAACTGGAAGGAGAGGATTTTAAGAAGATGACTGTATTAAATATGTTCCACACTAAGGAGGTACACCAGGGAAAATGTAAATTAACAAAAGACATGCATCTGGGGAAAAGGAAGTCACAAGGTGGAACTTTGAAAGAGTACATGTTTTGATTAGTCATGACACTGGAAATCAGAGACAAGAAGTCAAGATGTGACTGGGTGACGAAGATGTGGTGGATTTTTACAGAAGTCCTGGGAGGCTTCAGTGAAGAAAGAAAATATGGTAGCTACTTCTGAAGACCCAAGGGAACTTTCTCAATGCAGGGATTTGTGCATAAATGAAAACAGTCTCGGGGCTCCTCAGCAGAAAGGGGGAACCAAAGAGAATGGGGGAGATACAGGGGATTTGATGGAAGGAGTGGACAGAGGAGCAAGTGAAATCAAGAACATGGGTCAAGACTAAACAGCTTTTCTTGCAGGGAAACAAACACCTTTTCCTTGTGGGAGAGAAGGAGGGTAAAAATGGAGTCAGTTCAGTTCAGTCGCTCAGTCGTGTCCGACTCTTTGCAACCCCATGAATCACAGCATGCCAGGCCTCCCTGTCCATCACCAACTCTCGGAGTTTACTCAAACTCATGTCCATCGAGTAGGTGATGCCATCCAGCCATCTCATCCTCTGTCGTCCCCTTCTTCTCCTGCCTCCCATCCCTCCCAGCATCAGGGTCTTTTCCAGTGAGTCAACTCTTCGCATGAAGTGGCCAAAGTATTGGAGTTTCAGCTTCAGCATCAGTCCTTCCAATGAACACCCAGGACTGATCTCCTTTAGGATGGACTGGTTGGATCTCCTTGCAGTCCAAGGGACTCTCAAGAGTTTTCTCCAACACCACAGTTCAAAAGCATCAATTTTTTCAGCACTCAGCTTTCTTCACAGTCCAACTCTCACATCCATACATGACCACTGGAAAACCATAGCCTTGACTAGACAGACCTTTGTTGGCAAAGTAATGTCTCTGCTTTTTTTTTTTTTTGTCTCTGCTTTTTAATATGCTGTCTAGGTTGGTCATAACTTTCCTTCCAAGGAATAAGTGTCTTTTAATTTCATGGCTGCAATCACCATCTGCAGTGATTTTGGAGCCCAAAAAAAAACAAAGTCTGACACCGTTTCCACTGTTTCCCCATCTATTTCCCATGAAGTGATGGGACAAGACGCCATATTCTTAGTTTTCTGAATGTTGAGCTTTAAGCCAACTTTTTAACTCTCCTCTTTCACTTTCATCAAAAGGCTTTTTAGTTCCTCTTCACTTTCTGCCATAAAGGTGGGTGTCATCTGCATATCTCAGGTTATTGATATTTCTTCGGGCAATCTTGATTCCAGCTTGTGCTTCTTCCAGCCCAGCGTTTCTCATGATGGAACGAGGAGCTAAAAAAATGACAACTCACTACCCTTCTCTCACAAATCCCAACAATTTATTTACTTATTCAGTTAGTCAGCTACATAGCTTTTTTTGTTGTTGTTGTTTGCTTGTTTTTTGTTTGATTTGCTTCAGAGGCACAAAAACATCACTGTCCTATCTCTGAGTTTGAAAACTTTGGACTACCTCTGACCCCACTCACTTTCTCACACCCATTCAGCTCCTAGATATCAACAATTGATTTCCAATTTGACAACCCCTTTTCATTCCCACCAACACCTGTAGCCCCACTGCTATCAGACTTATAGTCTTTTGAAAATAATACTATAGAGGCTTTTTTTGATGAAGCAGTGGTAAAGAATCTGCCTGCTGATGCAGGAGATGCAAGAACTGTTGGTTAGATCCATGAGTCTGCAATATCCCCTGGAGAAGGAAATGGCAAGTCACTCCAGTATTCTTGCCTGGAAAATTCCAAGGACAGAGGAGTCTGGAGGGCTACAGCCCACAGGGTCTCAAAGAGTCAGACACAACTTAGCTACTGAGCACAAGCACACACACAGTAATAGTCTTAACTGAACCCCTGCTATGATTCAGCCTCAGAACAGCACTGAAAAAATGGGCTGTATTACCTTTTCTTATGAAACAATACTGAAGCTTTCAGAGGGAAAGTAACTTACTTGCATCTATGTGATTATAGCCAAAGAACCAGAAACTGAACTCAGGTCTCTCTGATTGAAAAACCATCCTCTGCCAGGCCACATTCTTGAGGGCACATGCCTTGTATCATAAAGGGTGAAGAAGATATTTACAAGAGTTATGGTGGAAACTGAGCTAGAGAATAAACAGATGTTGATGACAGTCATCAGTTCTGACAGTCCCATTGGGTTTGAGTAGTGTGACTCTGTAGTGGTCACTTCTACCCAATACAGTGACTTCCTCCAGAAAGTTACTGCAGCTTGGGGTTGCTGTTGTTGTTTAGACACTCAGTTGTGTTCAGCTCTTTGCGCTTCCATGGACAATAGCCCACCAGGCTCCTCTGTGCGTGGGATTTCCCAGACAAGAATACTGGAGTGGGTTGTCATTTCCTTCTTGAGGGAATCTTCCTGACCCAGAGATCAAACCTGCATCTCCTGCTTTGGCAGGCAGATTCTTTACCGCTGAGCCACCAGGAAAGCCTAGTACTTAGGAGTGGGAACATAAAAAATACAGTAAGGGTTATGTCAGGGGAGAATCCTCATGGTGATGAGGATCAGCAAGCTGAGATAAAAGCCAAATGGCAGTCTTGGGATTCCAGGAAAACACAACTGGACGCGGAGGTAAGTGAATGATGTTACCTGAGGGTCTCAGCTGAGTCCGTGTGTGACAAAGGCCTCCCTTCTTTATCTTCAGCTTGGAGCCTATGGTTTTGTCTCTTGGTTCTCAGGTTCTGGACTCCTGGAACTCCTGATCTTAGTCCATTTATTCCTCCTTATCTCAAGCCTCTTATTTTTCTTTTAATTTTGTACTAAGATATAATATGTGTCTGTGTAAAAACTCCACCACTATAATAAATTTACTCTTTCCATATTTTTCATTTGCTTATCCAGTTCTTCTATAGAATCACCTGTAAGTTTTAAATAGTTCTAATAAGGAAAGATATGCCATGTTTTACTGGGCATGTTTCAGTCTAACTTTCATAATTTTCTGTTTTAACAGAGGCTAAGGCTCCATTGAGCTTCCCTTGTGGCTCAGCTGGTAAAGAATCTGCCTGCAATGTGGGAGACCTGGGTTCGATCCCTAGGTTGGGAAGATCCCCTGGAGAAGGGAAAGGCTACCCACTCCAGTACCCTGCTCTAGAGAATTCCATGGACTATATAGTTCATGGGGTCACAACATGACTAAGTGACTTTCAAAAAAAAAAAAAAAAAAAACTCCATTAGGGCTTCCCAGATGGCTCAGTGCTAAAAAAATCCACCTGCAATGCAGGAGACACAGGAGACGTGGGTTCAGTCCTTGGGTCTGGAAGATCCTCTGCAGGAGGAAATGGCAACCCACTCCAGTATTCTTGCTTGGAGAATCCCATGGACAGAGGAACCTGGCAGGCTATAGTCCATGGGGTCGCAAAGAGTCTGACATGCTTGAAGTGACTTAGCGTTAGAGTATAGTATCACTGACTCAATAGACATGAGTTTGAGCAAACTCTGGGAGATAGTGAAGGACAGGGAAGCCTGGTGTGCTGCAGTCCTTGGACTCACAGAGTTGGGCACAACTTAGCGATTGAATAGCAGCAACATAGAGTGTAGCACTTGTGGTTAAAATCTTCTGTATATTTCTTAATAAGACAAACAGGGTACTTTTAATTCCTTTCAAAATCACTCATGCATTCAAGAAATATTTATTTTTATTTTCTGGCCACTACAAGACCATACCATCATACTTTTGCTATTATTCTACTGGGAGAGTGATCAATGACAAGAGCAATGATGAAGGTAAGCCCAAATTAGCAGCTAAGGCACCAAGAAGAATCACTTTATTCAGATAGATCATAAGGAAAGTGATTTTTTTCTCTTTTATTGACAAAACTGCATCACAAAAGATATTCACATAACCTTTGTATTTGGGAGCCTAATTAAAGGTGTTAGAAATCCTTACATAGGCTTTTCTACTCATCCACTGGAGTGCAGAATGATACATCCTCACTCTTGTTATTTTATTACTTGCTTTTAAAAGGGAATAATTGGAAGAACATATCCTAGAGTTGTGGGAAGTCATAAACCATGTTGTTTTGTCTGGCTATTGAATGGTGAGAAATGTTTTTCACTGGCACCTCAAGACATTGGAGAGTTGAAATAATCATAAAATTGTTTGTTCCAGTGACTTATTTCCATCTAGCCTCAGTTCTTACAAACTTTTTTTTTAGAAGAGGGGCATATTTTGCTTGTAATTTTAAGAAAATGCCTAATATAAAATATCCTCCCTTTTGGAAAATGAAACATGTGAATTCATTGTATGTGTCACGCTATTGGTTTGTAGTCTTAAAAATATGATGAGGAAATCCATTCGTTTTCATGTATCAGCTATTTAAGTTGTTTTTCAACATGAGAAAGGAGGTGCTGAATTGATAAAATATCACTTTGCAAATGATATCATTTTCCCCCAAATCTTTGTAAATAGATGAAGACTTAACTGAATTTAATTCTGACTTTAAAAATATGCTCTTGTTTCCTAAAATCTTATAATTGGTTTGTGTGATTTTATTTATTTTTTCTATTATGTGCCATCTCCAGTCTTCAGCAACTTGAAACAATTTGATTATCACTCATGTTTAGGACATCTTTTGATGCTCTACTGACCATTGCCACCAAAGAATGGACACATGTGCTTTATGGATCAGCGTTTCCTCCTGACTAATGAACAAAAACCTCCCTGAGAGGTTGATAAGCAAACAGACATCAACAGGAGAATGGCTGCTAATTCCCCAAAGAGGCTGACGGAAGTCATACTTCCCAAGTCAGGAAAAGAAAGGCAGGACGTGGGTGATACAGAGAAAGGTGCGGCGTTCCAGGACAGACAGGAAACACTGACATATGGCAACCGAATCAAAGGGGGCCATCCAGTCCCTGCTCAATTGTTTGAGGCATGAAGTCCATGATCCTTAAGCCATCTAATACTTTGACCATTACTTTGAGAAAACTCAAAAGTGATGGTTGATGGCAATGTTAGTGAAAGAGAGCGCTGCAGAGAGAATGAGAATTCATTGTGGAATGAGTATAAATGAGACACTCGGCTTTGATTTTTTTTCAAACTTTTGTTTTGTTTTTCTTTCTTTTTTTTTTTTGATGTGGACCATTTTTAAAATCTTTACTAAAATTGTTATAATATTGCTTCTGTTTTTATGTTTTTGGGTTTTCTAGCAGCTAGACATGTGGGATCTTAGCTCTCCAACCAGAGATCAAACCCACACCCTCTAAATTGAAAGGTGAAGTGTTAACCACTTGGGCCACCAGGGAAGTCCCATTTGGCTTTGACTTTTACTGAGAGTAGTATGAAGGTATCTTGTTCCAAGAGTTATGCCTTGTTTTTTTCTTTTTTTGAGATATTAAATTTTCATGAAGATTTTGAATCTTCACAGATCATGCACTAATTTAGAGTCTAACCATGATGAATTCCAATTAAGAACTAGAGAAAGTACACTTTGAAGAATGAAAAAGTAGGTATAAAAATTTTGGTGAACTCTACATCATGATACAGACAAGGATATTAATATTAATAGTAATGATTCTATCAAAAGGGTTCAGAGTCAGGGTCACAAAATTCTGGGGTTAGTATTTTTTGCACTGTTCCAAAGGATATTATTTGATGAAGAAAGTAGATGAAAACCTTTAAAGGGAGAGAGGCAAGGAAGAGTGTATGGAACCCAGAGGAGTCAGTTTCAGCCTACTTTCCTGTTTCAGTCTCTCCGAGTAACTACCTCTCTCTTCCCCCTTCTCCTGAAGTCACGCAGCTAAATTTCTGTTCTTTGGAACCAAAAGAAGTCCCTGCACTTCCTACTCCTATCCCAAACACATGGTCCGTTATGTTTACCTTATGTTAAAGACACACTTGGGATCTTGGAAATTCCGTGTAAATATTCTCTCAATCCTGAAAGAAGAAAGAAGGTAGCAGAAAAGGACAAACTAGGATGCATGTAATATATGTCATAATTTTGAAATTGTGTGGAAATGGAAACCACACTTGATGCTCTGCATTCTTATTAAAAAACAATAACTAAAATCTAGAGGCTTGGAGTGCTGTCAGAAGAGAGTTTTTCCCTTCCCTGGCATTTTTATTCCTCTTGGAGATTTAGTTTCATTTGCTGCAGTTTCTTCAGTGAGTAAAATAACATTTTACTCAAGAGTTAAAAGGGGTCAGTTGGGTCTTGTCAGGGTGCTTTGGATCTTTCTTGCTGACCTGGAATTAGTGCACGTGTGTCTAAGTGCTACTTCAACCACCCAGAACACTATGAAATATGTTTTCCGCTACAATGATATTGCTGGCAGTGCATAAAACAAATGGACTGGGTCAGAAATAGCTTGACTCCACCTTTAAATGGGATCTTCTAGGTAGTTATACATTGGAGAGAACTTCCAAAACTTTCTTCTATTAAGATTTTATTATAATTTTAATTTCTATCTACCAGAAACTATTCACTACCTCACTTTATCCTTATAACAACCTGAGAAATGAGTTCTGTATTGTAAGCACCAGTGCACAGATGAGGAAACTGAGGTTCGGAAGCTTTACTATTTTGCTTTAGGTCTCAAGCTAGTAACTTGGAATTCGAATGAGGAGCCTGAAAACCTCAAGTCTTTGCTTTTTCCACTTTGACTCATCTCATTTGAAACTGCACCATTTGGGTTTCAGTTCAGTTCAGTTGCACAGTCGTGTCCAACTCTTTGTGACCCCATGGACTGCATCACGCCAGGCCTCCCTGTCCATCACCAGCTCCCAGAGCTCGCTCAAACTCTGTCCATTGAGTCGGTGATGCCGTCCAACAACCTCATCCTCTGTCGGCCCCTTCTCCTCCCACCTCCAGTCTTTCAAGGATCATGGTCTTTTCAAATGAATCAGTTCTTTGCATCAGGTGGCAGAAGTTTTGGAGTTTCAGTTTCAACATCAGTCCTTCCAATGAATATTCAGGACTGATCTTCTTTAGGATGGCCTTCTTGGATCTCCTTGCAGTCCAAGCAATTCTCAAGAGTTCTTCAACACCACAGTTCAAAAGCATCAATTCTTGGGCACTCAGCTTTCTTTATATTCCAATTCTCACATCCATACGTGACTACTGGAAAAACCATGGCTTTGACTAGATGGACCTTTGTTGGCAAGGTAATGTCTCTGATTTTTAATAAGCTGTTTGGTTTGGTCATAACTCTTCTTCCAAAGAGCAAGCGTCTTTTCATTTCATGGCTGCAGTCACCATCTACAGTGATCTTGGAGCCCCCAAAGATAAAGTGTGTCACTGTTTCCCATATATTTGCCATGAAGTGATGGGACCAGATGCCATGATCTGAGATTTCTGAATGTTGACCTTTGAGCCAACTTTTTCACTCTCCTCTTTCACTTTCATCAAGAGGCTCTTTAGTCCTTTCTCACTTTCTGTCACAGGTTGGTGTCATCTACATATCTGAGGTTACTGATATTTCTCCTGGCAATCTTGATTCCAGCTTGTGCTTCATCCAGTTCAGTGTTTCTCATGATATACTCTGCACATAAGTTAAATAAGCAGGCTGACAGTACACAGCCTTGACGTATTCCTTTCTTGATTTGGAACCAGTTTGTTGCCCCATGTCCAGTTCTAACTGATACTTTTTGACCTGCATACAGATTTCTCTGAAGGCAGGTCAGGTGGTCTGGTATTACCATCTCTTTAAGAATTTTCCACAGTTTGTTGTGATCCACTGTCAGAGGCTTTGGCATAGTCAATAAAGCAGAAGTAGATGTTTTTCTAGAACTCTCTTGCTTTTTCGATGACCCAGCAGATGTTGGCCATTTGATTTCTGGTTCCTCTGTCTTTTCTAAATCCAGCTTGAACATCTGGAAGTTCATGGTTCATGTACTGTTGAAGTCTGACTTGGAGAATTTTGAGCATTACCTTACTAGCGTGTGAGATGAGTGCAATTGTGCGGTAGTTTGAACATTCCTTGGCATTGCCTTTCTTTGGGATTGGAATGAAATCTGACCTTTACCAGTCCTGTGGCCACTGTTGAGTTTTCCAAATTTGCTGGCATATTGAATGTATCACTTTCACAGCATCATCTTTTAGGATTTGAAAGAGCTCAACTGGAATTACATCACCTCCACTAGCTTTGTTCATAGTGATGCTTCCTAAGGCCCACTTGACTTCACATTCCTGGATGTCTGGTTCTAGGTGAGTGATCATACCATCGTGATTATCGGGGTCATGAAGATCTTTTTTGTATAGTTCTTCTGTGTATTCTTGCCTCCTCTTCATAATATCTTCTGCTTCTGTTAGGTCCATACCATTTCTGTCCTTTATTGTGCCCACATTTGCATGAAATGTTCCCTTGGTATTTCTAATTTTCTTGAAGTAATCTCTAGTCTTTCCCATTCTATTGCTTTCCTCTATTTCTTAGGATCTGGGTTTAGCTGCATACAACAGATAAGCTCAATAACCAGAGATGAGCCAAGATAGAGATTCATTCAGAGCTAACCTGTCCAGAGCTGGTTGAGGGAACTGCGTTCAGTTCTCCTGTCATGATCAGGCATATGAGTGCACCTGCAGCTCCAGCCATTGTGGCTGTCATTCAGATGATAGAAAAGAGTTAGAAACAAGAAGATGAGTGGTGTTCATAATAAGAAGGCAAAACTTTCCCAGGAATACATGGAAATAACCAGAAACATGTTTCCTGTACTTACTACTAGTGGTTTAGCATCTGTAGAAATGAATTTTGATCTGATCACATTGCTGCCCACCCTCCAAAATAATAGAGATTCTGTCAGTAATAGGGAAAATGGGAGTGGGTTTTGTATAAGCATCCAGAGTATCTATCTCCTAACACATTTATGTCTCTACTTCGAAAATAATCAAATGTTTTTTGGGGGGCATTTTTTTTTTTCTCAGTGGCATACTCCTACACTTTATGTTTACCAAGTGAAGCCTGTACACACATTGACCACTTTGGCTGATTGTCTGCCAGCTAAATAAACACTTTCCATATAAAAACCACACCAGGGAGAGGCTTAAACCTAACCTTTAACCACTTAGAGGTTTTGATGTTACCCTAGTTTATAAAGAATCTTTACTGAGTAACATTATAACACTATTTTCTAGAGAAATAAGAAATGGTTTTTGGATATAAAATTCAGCTCTTTTCAGGTAACGGAAAAAGGCAACCAAAACAGATGTACTACAGAGCATACAAAGCTTGAACCATTCAAGAAATATCTTTAAGGTTGGAGGCTAAGTCTTATCATCTTAGGGCTTTGTTTCCCTTGAATTTGCTCATCTTAATGGCTGACTCACCGTATTCACCCTCCCACTTGGCCGTGGAAATTAAATGGCTTATGATTCACAGTCTCAGCCCCCAGAGTGCATATTTGTAATGAAAGAGGTTTATAATATGTCTCCAGTCTCCTTGGCCTCCTCTTCCTCTTTGCCAAATCCCTTCTGCTCTGTGAGATTTTGCAGAGTACTTGATATCCTTAGGTCTTGCCAAGCCAGTGAAGATGTTTACAAGGGATTGGACATAAGATTCTCAGCCATCAAATTAGGTAATTAATCCCAGATTATGCTGAATGTGCACCAGACAACATGAACGATACAGAAGATGAGTCCATCAATTAATACAGAAGTAGGACTCAGGAGGGAGAGGTTCTGGGGAAGAGGAGATGGAAGTCATGACTAAAGAGAAACGATCAGTGGGGTTAAAGGAGAGTCAGGACAGTGTGATGGCTCTAAGCTCAGGCTAGGAGCTCCAAGAAGAGTGGAGCATTCATTAATATTAAATACTCCAAAACCTGAGTAAGATGGTAAGGTGAGACAATTGTGTTTGGAAAGTAGCATATAACTGATGAATTTGCTAAGGTAGTTATAAAGTGATGGTGTTGGGGAAAAAAAAATTAAAAAAAAAAAAGAAACCATTGAGCAAATAAACCTCTCACAGTAGACTTCCCTACTGGCTCATCAGTTGGTTAAAGAATCCGCCTGAGATGCAGGAGACCCAGCTTCAATCCCTAGATCTGGAAGATCCCCTGAAGAAGGAAATGGCCACACACTCCAGTACTCTTGCCTGGAGAATTCTACGGACAGATGAGCCAGGCAGGCTACAGTCCATGGGGTCACAAAGAGTCAGACACGACTGTGCAACTAACTTTCACTTTCTGACAGTAGAAATTCAGAGAACAGGGATTTTTTTTTTTTCTTTTTTTAGCAAGAGGGTTGTTCTTGGGGATGATAACTCTCTTGTACCTCTGGACTATTCTTGCCCATGGAATTGAACAGGCTTCCATATTATGGGGCGGAAAATATAAATGTAGCATGAAATTATAGTGTACCTCTATCAGCAGAGGTGAGTATGTGCAAGCAAAGAGCTGCCCTCTTTAGCTGTGGCTGAAATCAGGAGGGCCAAAAAGATGGGATGTGGGCATACCAGTGGCATCTCTGAACATTTTTTAAATAGAAAAAAAGATGGCTAGCATTTACTGAGCACTTACTCTTCCTAATGCTTGCATGCTGTTGGCGTGGGTTGCCATGCCCTTCTCCCGATCTTCCTGGCCCAGGGATTGAACTCATGTCTCTCATGTTCCTGCATTGGCAAGCTGGTTCTTTACCAATAGCACCACCTGAAAAGCCTGTTCTTCCTATGCACTATTGTAAATGAGATAAAGGACCTTTAAATAAAGATATTAATGGCTAACTGGTCATTTTTTGAAAAACATCCTAGTAAGGGGAAGGAGAAAGAGATGGTGGGAACCAGGGAGATACACAGGTTGGAGGGGGTGGCAATTTATATGGTAAACTCTTGGATAAAATTTTAGTCTGTGATAAGGTGGTTAGTATAGAAGGATGAATGGAAATGAGTTTGCCAAAAGATGGAGTGAGGATAGACATGGAAAGGATTTATATCATATTGAGTTAACATTAATATGGCAGCTGATGTTTTATACAACAGTCCTTCTAAATACAAAGCATTCACTGCCAAATATGAGCATGATACACACATATGTGCACACCCACACACCTGTACTTAAATCATAAGTGTGTGCCGTGTTATAAATTTCAGTGCATAAAAATGGCAAATGGAACATGAGGAATTTAGAAAGAAGATTATTTAGTTTACAATAAATGTGATAAAATATAATAGGTTTTAAGGTTCCTTAGGATGCTTATCTTTCCCTCCACCTAATTTAAGAAGCATGTCTCTGGACATTTTTATTCTTTTTCACTTTCTAGTGACACAGACCTTGACGGATAGAACTTCTACAGTGATTTTGAGTTATGCAAATGGGAAGATAAATAAGAATACATAGCTTTGTTTCAATATGACACATTAAAATGAGAAATAATAAATTATAGAGGAATATTCAAAGTTTTTACATATCATCAACAACAGTGTATAGCTCCATAATGTTTTCATACCCTCCCTATTATTTGTAATTGCTACCCTGCATCTTTTTAATTTTCTTCTTTTGGTAAGCTTTTATAACTGGAAAGCTCTCTTAGGCTTTAAACAAAATCATTACATTGTGCTCTCACCCAGGAAGGATAATTTTACTGAAAACAAAGTCTTAAGTTGGTGTTTATTTTCATTCATACTTGTAAAGTATCATTTCATTGCTTTATGTCCTCTGATACCTTTTTGAAAAGCTTAGGGTAGATTTAGTGGGTGGGTATGCATTTGTGGATAATATGCTTATTCTCCATGGTTGCTTTAAGGATTTCCTTTCCCCTGATGTCTTAAAGTTTGACCGCATGGCCAATGTGACACTCTTTTTAATTTCAGACTTTCATCTCTTACACACAAGGAATAAGTTCTTTGTATAATGGCACGGCCTTAGCTAATCAAACTCCCCTTTTCCCCATTTTCCTTTTTGACTTTCCATTCTTCCTCCATATCACTTGATCTCGTCTTCCGATTTGCCATCTCTTTATTTTTATGGTGGATTCGTGATAAGTATTTTCCCATAAAGTCACTAATGCACTTTTTACATATGTCTAACTTACTATTTAATTCTATTAACTGCTATTAAAGGTTTTAAAGGCCATATTTTATAATCGTAATGCTATTTTGTTCTTTTGTGTTACATTTTATCTGTGAGCATTGCTTTTCAGTGTGATTCTTTACTTACGTATTTTAAACCTTTACACTTGGAGCTGTAAAGTTTTTGTTGTGTTTCTTGACTTTTAATCTTTGTCAAGTTCTCTTTTTTTCTCTAATTGGTTGTACTTTGAAATGGTGTATTCAACTTCAATAATGATCACACTTTTTACTTGGTGGGATTCCCAAGCAAAATCAGCCACAAGTTTTACACAAAAAGAAGATGAAACATAAGAATATGTTGCTTGCCTAAAACAAGTGGAAAAAAAAAAAAGAGATATAGCTCCCAGGTTCCTCAGAAGCCATGTGGAGCCCCTCTACTTTATTCTTCACCCTGATATTAGAAGAATCACATAAAAATTGATGTTGGACTATCTTTCAATGGTGATTAATGGCTTTTAGGATAAAATATGAGGTCCCTTTCTTTACATGTCATTCTGAATAAAGACTAGGTAGAGAAGCTTGCCAAATCGTATGTTTGTACTGGGAACCCAACTAACAGGCCATTCCAAACCCCTTTGCATCCTGGTGGGGCTTCGGGAACTAGTTCTCATCAATGGAAGCATGTTGAGGTGAGAAATGCCATTTACAGGGCAAGGAAATTGAAAGCATGTGCGGTTTCTTTGTGCACCTCTCCTCACTCTGTGGTGGTGGTGGTTTAGTCGCTAAGTTGTGGCCAACTCTTGCGACCCCATGGACTGTCGCCTGCCAGGCTCCTCTGTCTATGGGATTTTCCAGGCAAGAATACTGGAGTGGATTGCCATTTCCTTCTCCAGGGGATCTTCCCGACCCAGGGATAGAACCCAGGTCTCCTGCATTGCAGGCAGATTCTTCACCGACTGAGCTATGAGGGAAGCCCCTCCTCATTCTAACCCCCTGACTATGTAGGGTAGTCTGTCCACCACCACTATATCAGTCTGTGAGATGTGTAAACTGCCATAAACTTCTATTTTGCTGTGATACGGAGATTTTGGATTTATGTGTTATTGCAGCAGAGCCTAGCCAACCCTGACTGATACATCTGATGTACAAGGCCTTCCAAGAGCCGTCTCTCTAGGCTTGTTCTGTACCTCTCTCCCCTTGTTACTGCATCCCCCACACACTGCAAGGTTCAGTTTCCAAGTACAGCCGCTCTTTTCTACTTGGGACTTTCGTACACGTTATTTCTCCGCCACACACACTCTTTCTTGCATTCTTTGCCCGATTTCTTCCCCAGTCCTCAAACCATACACTGATTCCTTAGGGAAGCTGTCTCTTGTCCTCCATCTGAAACCACGGCTTTTATTGATTTTCTCTCCCAGAGAAACTTCTTTCCCCTTAATAGCATTTTATTGAATATTTAATTATATGTTTATTTGTACAATGTCTTCCTTCTCTAGCCTATACTCTCTGTATGTATCAGGAAAGGCACTGTTTTGTTGAGTTCTATTTATGTGACACAAGATGGGGGCTGAAGACACATTTATTGATTAATATTTATTTGTTGTTGAGTGAATGGGCTGCTCATTTCAAACCCTTGCATTTGTTAAGTTCCTAGGTGAAGAATTTCCATTATGTGTCTATTGTGAAATATGAGGTTAAAAGTGTTATATGATTGACAATTTGAATAAGATAGTATATGTTAATGTCTTCTGAAACGCTTCTTGTCATACTCAAATTATCCTTACTAATTATTATAACTAAATTCTACAATCCTGGAGGTATTTCTGACAAAATTCTATCAATAGATAAATGGGTAATGCTAAGTCTTCATACCATACAATTTAACTTGGAAATAGAAAACCAAATTTACCCTTACAGAATTCATAGTTGCACAATATATGAGTATTACAAAGGTTTAAATGTATTTCATTGTAGCTATATATATATATATAGCTATTATTTTATCTCTCATCTCATGAGTAATTTGAGGACAGAAATTATTTTGTTTTCTTCGATATACCTGAGAATTTACTGCATAATATTTATCACATGCTAGATGCTTAGTTGCTGTATGAAAAATAAATGAATGATTAAATACATTAATTTTCATTGATTAATAATTCTAATAATTAGTCATGATCTCCATGCATGTCAAAATAAAATAAGAATTTAATTCTTGAACCTCATTTTTTTTAAAGAAATGACTAATTTAGAAGTTCCTGGTGAAATGAGAGGATTTAAACAGGCAAAAATGTCATGAAATAAGAGGTTTCTAAGATTTTGAATCACGTTCAGGCAAACATAAATAAAAGTGAAATGATCATACAGTACATGGCCTGTTTGCTATTCTTAATACTGTTTTGAGAAATTCTATGACTGGATTTGTGCTGTAGTGATTCCAAGCCAAACATAGACATTTTGACAATTCGTTTCAATTTTGAGTATAGTTATATTGTTCATTTAAACATGCATGATAAAGCAGTTTAATCAGAAATCTATTGCTTGCTCAAAATCCATGCAAGAGCTATTTTTTCCCAATGTCATCTAAGTTGTTTTGGTTAACATAGAAGAATGGACATTCAGGGAGATCATTCTACAAGCAACTGAAGGACTGGTTAGGAAAGATGTTTCAACATGGGTTAATTCTGGCTTTTGGTCTCTTGAAAACAAAGGGAAAAAAGTGGCAGATGTTGAACAAAAGAAAAAGCGAGATAAGAAAGTGAGAGAATCAAGTCCAGCTTTCAAAATACAAATTTAACACATGCCGGGCGAGGGGCAAAACCCAAAGGTCCAAATTGTCGAGAGGTTAAAAGGACTTCCTCTGTCTGTGGGTCTGTGTGTATGTGTGTTTAATAGTGGCTTATAGGTTAAACACAGCAAACTCTGTCTCTCACTGAGAAGTTGAAACCTCACACCCAGGCTTACACCCTGGGGCTGAAACTGATGGATGTGTGTCACAGTGAAGAGGTAAAATTATTTCTCATTGTCATCTTTGCTTCTGTCAAGTTTGTGGATGGATGAATGGTGCAGAATTGAGAGAATCTGAAGACAGAGGCCCAGACAGCTTGGAAGGCATCAAATACATTGAGCAGAGAGAAGAACTGGGGTACTTCTCTGTCAGGCTGATTAGCCTGTTATAAACAAAACAGCTTTAAACTCCCACTTCACACTGTTAACTAACAAGGTCCCTGACCTTGTCCCCATTTCTGGGGCCGGATGAGGCCCTGTCTGGAGACGATCCGACCAACAGTCCTAACTGGGACTTGCCTCCCCTTAGGGGGGCCACTGTCTTCAGGGTGATTGCTTCCTTGTGCCTTAAACCCCTGACCCAGTCCAGCTTTTAACTCATTGTTCATCAATTTTCCTAGTCCATTGGAAAAAAAAAATGTAGTAGGGTTGCTGCTCAAATACAAGGGAGGTTGGGGGTAGGGAAAGTGGCATTCTGGCAAAAAAGGACAACCCTGTCAAAACATGACAGCCGATCCAATGCCTGTTTTATACTATTCGTAGAAAATGCCAAATTCTGCAAATAGTAACCACATGTACATTGGCTTCACAGACGCAATGTTCTGCTACAAAATGAGACGTTCTTTATTTTAGTGTACCATCAAAGGCAGTGAAAATATCATTCTAGCCTTCTAGGCTTAACCCTGTGGGGTCTCGATTTCTAGAAGTTTAATGTGACCAGTGTGCACATATGCACACGCACACACACACACACACACTCACTCAGTCGGGCTACATGAGCAGTAGTCCTGGCCCACACAGCCCACTAGCCTGAAAGGCAATTTGACTCACAAATGTGTCCCAGGGCCATTTGTATTCCTCACCAGGGGATGATTACAGGGACAAGCCCGCATCTGATGTTTAGGGTCTTGCTGGCTTTGCCAAATGGAGGATGGGAGAGAAACAGCTTGGGGGAGGCATGGCAGGAGGGCTGAGGTACCACTCAGACTCCTGTGAGCATCGCAGCCGAGACAGGGTCCCTGAAGGCCGTTTCTTGCCCTGCTTTTCCTGGCTGGTGCCTTCCAGGTTTTGTCTGGATGCATTGGGACGGGGGTTCTAATTCAGATCTGTGGTGCAGTTGTTCTTTTGGGGGCACCTGGCTGGTAGTCACTTGCATTAGCATTTTTAAAAGAGGCCAGCACAGATCCGAACCCAAGATGAAAGTTTTGAGCAAAGCAGACCCAAGCCGACGGCCACCAGCTGGCTTCGAGGCCGGGCCCTGTTCTTGCCCAGGAATGCTTCTAGCACCTTCCACATGGCCGCTGGCTCCAAAGGCGCCTCCTGTTTATCTTCTCCTCCATAACAAATAGTCTCTGCAGTGGCTGCAATAAATCTCCTTCAGTCTGGAAGCCTCGGCCATGGCTGTATGTCCTCTTTCTCCCGGGCTAGCTGGCTTCTCCCCCCGGGTCTGCCTGTGCTCCGACTCTGACAATTATTTCAAAATGTCTGTACTTGGCCTCTTGATGAAAAACAAAAGAGCCCATAAAGAGCAAGGAAACTTCTCCCGCTTTCCGTTCAGACTTGAGGCCACAAGCAGGGCAGCATGTCCTGGGGAAATGGCATCTGCCTGCTTGTTTCCCAGCTGAAGGGGAGATAGATAATAAATGGCAGAGGCTTCTGCTCACAGCCTGCACAACGCAGGACCCGACTGATCCTTTCTGATGGCAATAAATAAATGACGGAAGTTTTAGGCACCAGACTAGTGAATTGGTGGTTAAGCCTCAGGCTTTTATCTCCCTGACCCCTATTTGAACTCAACCTTGGTTCCTAAGTGCAGGGCAGACAAAGTGGGGTGGGAGGAAGGTTTCTTATCGACGTGAACACCCCTTCCAGCTCAACATAAAGAAATATGATGCTATGTGTGTGCGTGTGACTCGGGGGCAGAGGTGGGGGTGGGGAATATTTGTAGGAACAATGTGAGAACAGAGCAAAATTCCAGCTCTTATTTCTTGATGCCTATCCCATGGTCACAGTGTTTAATAGAGAGCATATTAAATAATTCCACCAGCATCTATTGGGGTAGGGGGTAAGGAGGTGACAGTTGTGGGTAAAGCACTGTTTACACTGCTGAATATGCAAGTTTAAAGAGACAAACTGTTTCAGGAACTTGGAAAGAAAAAAATATCAGTGCCGACGCTAGCAGTGGCTAGCATTTATTGAGTCATAAATATGCCAGTTGCTGTGCTAACACGCTTGATATGTGTTATTTCATTTAATCCTCGCAACAACTCTGTGAAGTAGGTTCTATTATGTTTTCTAATTTTACAAATGAGGATCTTGTGATTTAGAGAGGTTTCATGATTTATCTAAATCCCATGCCTGGAAAAATGGTAAAGCTAAGAGAAACAATCTAGATCTCACCCCCATATTATATCACCTCCTTGAAAAAGAACTTAATGCATAAGGTTCCCCAATCTGATAGATGATGACCACATTTCCAGCCAAAATTCCACACGTATATTCTGGCAATTCCAGATGTATCCATGAGAACAATTGATCTAACTGTTTGAGATTAGGATTGTATTATCTCTCTATAGTCTCCTCATCTGAAAAAATGACCATGATAGTAATGATCTCTGTGTCTTTTGGTAGAATGATTTTCAAAATGGTTTGTCCAGTAAATGGAGAACAGTGGAAATGGAAACAAGATTCAGATGCTGTTTAAAGCGGCTGTTCACCAAGTCCTCCAGTAAATTTCCCAAACTCATTGTTAGAACAAGACTTTGAATTTGTAGAACAGTTCTATTTAATTAGAAACCCTAGGGCTCCTGTTCTCAATAGGAGCAAGGCAAAGGGTGGGCTTTAATGTAGTTTTGTTACAGTTACTATGGTGGATAATCAAGAAACAGTGTTCATGGGGGGGGGGATGCACCCACTGGTGGAGGAATTTGGGGATGCACAAATCTATTTTTGGTTTAATAATACAGTAAGTCTCCTACAGAAAAATGAGTTCTGTTTCAAGACTGTGTACTTATTTGTAAGTCCAACAAAGTTAGCCTAGGCATTCAATTAGCACAATCAACTACATAGTACTGTATTGTTACAGGTTTATAATATTTTTCACATAAATATTGCAGAAAGACAAACAAAAAAATTAAGAAAATAATTTTAGTCTTACAGGACCTATAGAAGTATAGAAGTCAGTATAGCAGCTGGCATACAGGGGCTGGCATGGAGTGAACAGACCAGAAGAGTTACTGAGGGAGGAGGGAGCAGAGGTGGGAGACGCTAGAGCTGAAGGATCATCAGCAACAGGAGACGGAGGGCAAGCTGCAAATTCACTCAGGCCTGATGCTGACGGCACAGGCTCTGGTTCCTTGCAGGATTCAAATCTATCTACCTTCTTGAAAAAGTGATCCAGTGGTACAGTCTGGTAGTACTGTACAAGCTATGTCATTGATGCTTTCCTGCTTGCTTTCAGACATCCTGGACTTGATATATATACTACTGTCTTCTATACAGTATTGTACATTGAGGTACACCAAAGCATGGCCACTTGCAGTGAATGCCCACATGTGACAATATAAGGCAGACGCACGAACTAACATGCGATTGGACCTGCAGACGTACATTCACATCTTTGAAAGCTAGCAACTTAAAGGTTTGTATGTATCCTATAAAGAGTAAGTAGGCACTTTAGGCATTTGAATACTTGTTTTATTTTTATGTCAAGGAAGATTCTGAATGGTTAGATTTCAGGGGGTTTCATCTCATGTTTCTGGTTCCTGGAGAAAGTCAATCTACTTTCTCCCACTAGATAAACCTATAGGTATGTGAATTAAAGCAGTAAAGATATGACTAAACAATTACCACAGAAGTTGGAAAAGAATGCCCTATAAGAAAAAAGACCCAAGACTTAGGGGGTCTTTGAAAGGGTACACAGGAATTGAAACATACCCAACTATTTCATTGTCTAGTGAAAACTCAAGCCCCAATGTGTCCCATCTCTATTTCATCAACACTCCTTTGACCTCAGAAAAGTGACCCCTAACCTTGCCTTTTATTTGAACTTCCTAAGTTGCTGCTTTTTCTTTTACCCGAAGGTCCGTTTCTGATTTTCCTCTAGATTTGGATCAACACACCAGTCATTCCTCTGCTTGAACTACTCCATCTACCACAAGGCAACATAATTGTGGCAGGAAGTATTTGCCATAATTACCACTTCAGTTTAAATTCTAAATCCCAATCCTGAGTGTACTGTCCTTATGTTCTACCCAAGTTTTCTTGTTGTTTAGTCACTAAGTCATGTCCAACTCTTTTGTGAGCCCATGGGGTGTAGTCTGCCGGGCTCCTCTCTCCATGGGAATTCCCAAGCAAGAACACTGGAGTGGGTTGCCATTTCCTTCTCCAGGGGATCTTCCAGACCCAAGAATTGAACCCACATGTCCTGCATTGGCAGGTGGATTCTTTACCACTGAGCTACCAGGGAAGTCCATCAATGTCTCTACTTCATAAAAGTTTAATTCCTTCATCTCTCAGTGACATGGAAAATTTGAAATTACATGAGATAACATAGATATAGACTTACTTCTAATAGGTGCTCTTTAAATGTGCCTTATTTACTGTTATATGCAGAGCTTACAGATGCACTTTCTTTTGCTCTCATGTCCTCTATGAAGGAGGTACAATATCTTTATCTTCTATACCCTTTGATACCTGGATCAGGCATTTAATACACACTTTGCTAATACATATGCTGGATAAATTAACTAATAAACCTCTTCACAAAAACACTGCCCAGTTTTAGTGATGTACCAGTACAGACAGCATATTAAAAAGCAGAGACATCACTTTGCCAACAAAAGTCCATACACTCCAAGCTATGGTTTTTTCCAGTAGTCATGTACAGAAGTGAGAGCTGGACCATAAGGAAGGCTGAGCTTTTGAACTGTGCTTTTGAACTGTGATGCTGGAGAAGACTCTTGAGAGTCCCTTGGACAGCAAGGAGATCCAACCTTGTCCATCCTAAAGGAAATCAATCCTGAATATTCATTGGGAGGTCTGATACTGAAGCTGAAGCTCCAATACTTTAGCCACCTGATGCAAAGAGCTGACTCATTGGAAAAGACTCTGATGCTAGGAAAAGTTGAGGGTAGGAGGAGAAGAGGGCAACAGAGGATGAGATGGTTGTTTCAGGCATCACTGACTCAATGGATATGAGTTTGAGCAAGCTCCAGGAAATAGTGAAGAACAGGGAAGCCTAGTGTGTTGCTGTCTGTGGGGTCAACATGACTGAACACCAACAACCGGTACACAACTTGTTTGGGAGACATGGTAAAAGAGTAAAGTTTCTTTCACTGCAGGAAAGTGTCTTTACATATCTTTTTCTTCTTATAGTATCAATAATCTGATTAATCTGGGGAATTTCCTGGTGGTCCAGTGGTTAAAAGTCTGAGTTTCCACTGGAAGGTTACATAGATTCAACTGAAGTTTGCACAGGTTCAATTTCTGGTTGGGGAACTAAGATCCCAAAAGCCCTGCAGCATGGTCAAATATATATACATTTGCATGGGAACTTTGAGAAAGCTTTGTTGCTTAATTACAAGTGAAATAAATTTCCTGGGAGAGAAATAGGGATCCAAAGTGTGAAAGAATTTACTTTGAGTAGTTCATCCTCTGCCCTTGCCCAAGAAGGGTATTTGTCATGAAGAACGGGTCTGGGTAAACAAGCAAAGGATGTAAAATTTATCCAAAAGAGTTGAACCATATTGGAAATGCAAAACCCAGCTTGTCACCTCAGAGGATTTCAATCCTGGATCTTTTCCTAGACTCTAGAAGAGCTGAGGTCACTGTAATTTATTATTGGCGAGACTATAAATGTCTAATAAAAATAACTTGATTATGAGCATTTTTATTTCAAGTTTTATATGCATGTCTACCCTGAAAGTTTTCAATCCTTTATTTTGAACGTACTCCCCCATTTTCCTGGCAATGTTATTTCCATATTTCCTTGAAAAGTCACTCAAGATTATTTTAAGTAATATTTTAAAACTCTGCCTCTGTATTTAAGAAAGAAAAAGAAAATCAGAAAGTGGCTGAGGAGAAATGAGGTTGCTTTCTGGCTCCTGTAAAAATTGGGGATTATGGTTAACAAGAGAAACCAAAAGGGAGTGCTCAGTCTAAATTCTGCATAGCCATGTCCACGGCCAGATTGCTGGGAATGTCTCCTTCACTGCACGGATGAGGCAGGAGCAGATCCAGCTACTGGATGGCGCTTTTGGAACGCTTTGGCCATTTGCAGCTAGTAAATAAAGAGCTATGGAGCCACTGACTACCAGACCCTTGCCAACACTATCAAACAGTTAAGGATGTTTTCTTGGGCCCTGACTGGGCCTCAACTAAGTGGACAGGAATGGGGTTACAGAATGAGCTAGGGCTCCAAACGCTTCTCCTGTAGGTCACATTCTCACCGTCTGCTTGTGCCAAAGTCTTCCCAGAAGGCCTTTGTGAAGAAAGTAAAATTTATCCTCACACAGCCTTAAAATGCTGACATTCCATGTTGACACGGATTGTTTACACAGAAAATTAATCAGTTACGGTTTTAAATTTTAATTAAAGAATGTTTTCTGGTGTTATTGCAAAACAGACAAAAGCCCATAAAATGTATATTTGACTGCTGTTGTGTGTTGTCTTTGGATTGAGGCACAGTCATGAGATCAATCATGCGTGATATTTTTGTGAACTTTTCTTTTAACAGAACAACCTTCACATAAATTAGGTTCATTAAAAAATATACATCAAAATAAAAGTCATTCTGAGAAACTGCGATGAAATTTCCTTTCTAATCAGCAACAGACTACTTTGTACTTGTTCTGTAAATAATAATATGGAAAGAAAACAAGTCAGCACTCAATTGTGCAATTAGCTGCTATTTGCCGTTGAACCAAAAGTGACTTAGAGGAAGTTACACATTTTACTCACATTTTGATCAAGAGAAAATTAGTGGTTCAGTGAACACTGTCATGGTGGGAATATTTCGTTTCGAGATGGTGCTGAAAGTTTGCATATTTTTTTATTAGTCTTGTATTCTTTTTTTTTAATTTTTTTTTGCTTTTTTTTATTTATTATTTTTATTATTATTATTATTATTTTTTTTTTTTTAGTCTTGTATTCTTAAATTTCTTTTTCTTCTTTATCTTGCTTTATTTCTCTGATAGTTAAAGAAATAAATGATTCTTATATAAAAGGGAGAAAAGTACATAGAATCAAAAGTTTTTAATAATCGCTCTTAATAAAAAACAACTGTTACATTTCTCTATTCTATTCAATGCGTTTACTAAAATCATTTATATATTTTCAAAAATGCCTTAAAAATAGCTACATAGCACATCAGAAGTGCATAATCCTTGAATACTGAGAGCCCAAAATCTAGTGCTAAAACTACTGATAAGAATAGTTACAATAAAAATACATCAAATTAAAAGTATCAGTCAGTTCAGTTCAGTTCAGTCGCTCAGTCGTGTCTGACTCTTTGCGACCCCATGAATCGCAGCACGCCAGGCCTCCCTGTCCATCGCAAACTTCCGGAGTTTACTCAAACTCATGTCCATCGAGTCGGTGATGCCATCCAGCCATCCCATCCTCTGCCATCCCCTTCTCCTCCTGCCCCCAATCCCTCCCATCATCAGGGTCTTTTCCAATGAGTCAACTCTTCACATGAGGTGGCCAAAGTATTGGACTTTCAGCGTCAGCATCAGTCCTTCCATATACTAGCAAATAAAATTTGCAGTACCTTAAAAGTAAACAGGTTGGTTGCAAAGTATTACCGCTATAAAAAACAAAAGTGAACTATTATATGTTGTGATATATTATATACTACTTTATATTATTTAAGCAACTAATTTTTTTCATTAGCAGTGTATACTGGAGCTCTTCTCAGGTTTGATGAATAATACAATCTCATTCTTTTTAACCACAATCTAGAATAACATTAGATGGATCCCCTAGTAATGATCTTTCTTTATTTTCAGTTAGTTATTTTTACAATCATACCTCGAAGAACACTTTGAACACCTTGTTAAATGGCATTATTATATAACATGTTCTTCCAGATAAATTGTTAGAATTAATATTGGCAAGTCAAAATACTTATTTTAATTTTATTGTATTTATTCTCATTTTTGACAAAATAATAAATGCACATAGAATTAAAAAACCACCAAACACCAAATATAAAAACTGTGCTTTCTTGACTTACCACTCCTCATTATCCCCATCTACCTTCTCTGAAATATCCCGTCTACATTTTGTATCTTTCCTCTTGATTTACCTTCATATTATTAAAGGATATGTTTATATTCCTTTTTGCCTTAAACACAAAAGTGAGCAAAATAGTATAATAAATTGCTGTGTCCTCATCACTCAACTTTACAAATCATATACCAATGACCTTCAATGATGCATCCTCACTCCCACCTAATTCATACTTTCCATTTGATTGTTAGGCACATCCTAGACAATATATCATTTCAACCATAAATATTTCAGTATATGTATTTAATAAATAAGGATGATTTTAACATAACCATTCCACATATCATATCCTAAAGTAATTTTAAAATAATACATTAGTATCATCAAATATTTACTTAGTATTAAAATTTAAATTATTTTGTAAATATTATGCCATTTTTTTAACCATTTGGATTTTATTTTTTATATAAAAATCCAAATAAATTTAATACATTGAGCATGGTTGATGGTCACTCCCCATCTCTCTCTCTCTGCCTCCTTTGTGTCTCATAAAATTTAAGGAAAAAATCACTACTATAATTTCCAGAAATTTTTCTAATTACATACTTGTCCTGTAGTTTAGCATGTTTCCTTTTTCTCTGCTCCCTATAAATTAGAGGTCAGAGGTTGGAACTTGACTCTTGGTCAGATTCAAACTTTTTCATTCCTCTTACCTCCTTTCCCTTCCTTCTTTCCTTCCCTCTTTCTCCTTCTTTCTTCCTTTTTTCTTTTTTCCTCTCCTTTCCTTGCCCTTTCCCCCTCTTTCTTTCTTCCTCTCTTTTTTTTTCCTGGTTAAACCTATTTCATAATAGATTTTCCATTCTGCCATAAGAAGCCATATATAACCTAATAATCTATCCTTTTTATAATGTTAACAACCAAAACTCTTAATAACTAGAACCAAAAATTCATTATGAGTTGCAGTTTGGAAATATTCTGTCATTTTTCTTCATTTATTATCTGGATACTTCTATAAGTAATCATTTCCTTTAATTTAATATTGGATTATCTTCATTCTATACTTCTTATAGGAAAGACAGTATAAATGCTTAATTCATTCTCTTTACCAACCAGTTTTCTAATTATGAGGTTGTTCTCTAGCATGTTGCAATAATAACTTCCTATAGCACTCCTATGAACTAAAAAATTCAAGCATATTTATTTTATGGTTTATGTTTATTGTTGCTATACTTAATGTTACTCATAGTTCTCCATTTTTTCAAAAAGATATTTTCACATTACCTCCTGTGTTCTTTGGCCATGAACCTGGTAGTTTACAATAGCTTCCTTGTTATCAAGTGACAAGATGTTCAAGGATCATCCTGTGTAGTCTTTGGCTCAGTCATGAAGTCATCCATTTCTCCAAAGAAATAGGTTCCTTTGAGTGGGTAATTGTGCTTAGACACCACAATCTGAGAGTTGAAAGTGCTCATTGTTACTGAGTTGATTACGTTTTCTAGATCTTTTTAATGGACAAAACTAAAACTACGCTTTATTTTTATGACAAAAATGAATTACGAGTTCACACTAACCTTTCTTATTCAAATTTAGAACTATAGCATTTGTAGAATAAACTATGACATCCTTAATTTATTTATCCTTCATTACTCCCAGACCTACCTCGGAATAGCAAAACCAGTCAGTCAGTTCAGTCTCTAAGTCATGTCTGACTCTGCAACTCCATGGACTGCAGCATGCCAGGCTTCCCTGTCCATCTCCAACTCCTGGAACTTGCTCAAACTCATATCCTTCGGGTCAGTGATGCCATTCAACTATCTTATCCTCTGTCATCCCCTTTTCCTCCCGCCTTCAATCTTTCCAGCATCAGGGTCTTTTCTAATGAGTCAGCCCTTCGCATCTGGTAGCCAAAGTATTGGAGCTCCAGCTTCAGCATCAGTCCTACCAATGAATATTCAGGACTGATTTCCTTTAGGATTGACTGGTTTGATCTTCTTGCAGTCCAAGCAATTCTCAAGAGTATTCTCCAACACCACAATTCAAAAGCAGCAGTTCTTCAGTGCTCAGCTTTCTTTATGGTCCAACTGTACATCCATACATGACTACCAGAAAAACCATAGCTTTGACTAGACGAACATTTGTTGACGAAGTAATTTCTCTGCTTTTTAATATGCTAAGTTGGCCATAGATTTTCTTCCAAGGAGCAAGTGTCTTTTAATTTCATGGCTGCAGTCACCATCTGCAGTGATTTTGGAGCCCAAGAAAATAAAGTTTCTCATTGTTTCCATTGTTTCCCCATCTATTTGCTATAAAGTGATGCAACCGGATGCCATGATTTTCGTTTTTTGAATGTTGAGTTTTAAGCCAGCTTTTTCACTCTCTTCTTCCACTTTCATCAAGAGGCTCTTTAGTTTCTCTTCATTTCTGCCTTAAGAATTGTGTCATCTGCATATTTGAGGTTATTGATATTTCTCCCAACAGTCTTGATTCCAGCTTATGCTTCATCTGGTCCAGCATTTCACATGATGTACTCTACATATAAGCTAAACAGCAAGGTGACAATAAACGGCCTTGATGTACTCCTTACCTGCATACAGATTACTCAGGAGGCAGTTAACGTGGTCTGGTATTCCCATCTCTTCAAAAATTTTCCACAGTTTGTTGTGATCCACATAGTCAAAGGCTTTAGCGTAGTCAGTGAAGAAGAAGTATATGTTCTGCTAGAAGTCTCTTGCTCTTTCTATGATCCAACAGATGTAGGCAATTTGATCTCTGGTTCCTCTGCCTTTTCTAAATCCAGCTTGAACATCTGGAAGTTCTCAGTTCACATACTCCTGAAGCCTAGCTTGGAGCATTTTGAGCATTACTTTGCTAGCGCATGAGATGAGTGCAATTGTGTGGTAGTTTGAGCATTCTTTGGCATTGACTTTCTTTGGGATTGGAATTAAATCTGACCTTTTCCAGTCCTGTGGCTACTGCTGAGTTTTCCAAATTTGCTGGCATACTGAGTGTAGCACTTTAAGAGCATCATGTTTTAGGAGTTTTCTCAGTTATTTGTAAGGCCTCTTCAGACAACCATTTTGCCTTTTTGCATTTCTTCTTCTTGAGGATGGTTTTAATCACCACCTCCTGAACATGTGTCCATAGTTCTTCAGGAACTCTATCTAGCAGATCTATTCCCTTAATTCTGTTTGTCACTTCCACTGTATAACTGTAAGGGATTTGATTTAGATCATACCTGAATGGTCTAGTGGTTTTCCCTACATAACCACAAAAAAATGTGATTAGTATTTAACACATTCTAACATACAGTCTTAATGTAATTTTTGTCCTTAAGTTGTATTTCGCTAAGACATGTAAAGTTACTTTATTTAAACAAAAAAGTATATGTATTTTTTGTTTGTTTTAGAATACTACATAATCCATCAACATGTATTGTTGTTCTTATAATAGACTTTCATATTCATTTACCCTGTAGTCTGTGGGGAGACATTTTATGGCCATGGAACTATCCTGATGCTTATCAAATTTCCATCTTTGATTTAACATCAATAGATAATACTTACCTGATTTAATTTTTACTGTGATAATTGCAAAATATTTATGTTCTAATACTCCATCTCTCTATATGTTTACAAATCAATATTCAATTTTCAGCTGTAAGCAAAGCCCTCTTAACTTATCATTTATATGAACTCAAATCTGTTTTCCAGTGGTTTATGTTTATTCTTGTATTTAATTACTTTTACTTTAGGTACTTTAGCTGTCCCACATTTGTTCAAAGAAATTACATCAAGCTGTCATCTCTGTCCTTGGGATGATTCTCTGTTTTTTTTTTTATAATATTTTTTTACCATCAGAGATAACAAAATAGCTCATTTTATACAGGTTTTAGTTTTATAAAACTCCATTTCTCTAAGAATCCCTAATTCCATTAACAGGGAAATTAAAGATCAAACTCTGTGAGTTAGGTATGCCCACTGCTACTGGAATGTCTTTATTACTTAAGGTATGTGAGCTACTGACACTGAAAAACTGATCACTCCCTACTGAGATGAAGATCCATATTGAGAAAAAACTTTCATGGATAAAATCGGGGAAAAGCGTAACATTTCTCCTGAAGCATCTATACCAAAACATTTTAGAATGAAGCCTATATTTTTATTACTTTATGTAAACACTAAAAGATAGTACTCTAGAACCATGAAGCTAGATATGTAAGTTATACTTGTTGAAACCTGCCATCTGCATTTATAGAAAAAATAATTTGTCTAAAAATTAAATAATACAAAAGGATAGTTATCAAGTTCCATACAATATATTCATATTAATATATTATATATTAACAATGTATACCATATATCATATATGTTATTATATATTAACAAAAATAAGAGACAAAAATCCCTAAACACCATAACAATATTCTAAGAAGATAAATCTACAAAATAAATGAAAATTGATATTTTAAAATGAGTTAAAAGAAATTAAGAAAATATTAGAGGCTACGACAAAACAGTTTGATCAGAATAAGATAAACTCAGACATGAAGCAATCTATGAATAATAAAATGTGAAAAACTGTAACAGAATTTAAAAAAATAAAGAAAAACTTTTCAAAGAAATAATGAATTCAAAAATGAAAGAGCTAATGAATACAACAGACAGTGCACTAAGAGAATTTCAATATGAAAAAGAGGAAGATTTTAAAGTTAAAATAATGTAAAGAAAGGGATTAAAAGAATTTGAAAACATTTCAGCAATTAAAAATGGGCAAAGTAAATCTCTCTCTCTATACACACACACACACACACACACACACACACATATATATATATACATAGCAGAAATTCAGGAGAAGAAAACCAAAGAAATATACAAATAATATACATATGCGGATATACAATAAAATGATGATGACAGTGTGGAGTGTTACTGCAGACAAATCTATACTGTAAAAATAAGTGAAAGGTAAGCAAGGCAACAGAAGACTAGAACAATGTAAAAAACCAACTAGATATAACAGAAAATCTACTTAACAAGAGCAGAACAATCTTCTTGAGTGTGCATACACCGTTACTAACTATAGAAAATATGCTATGTATAAAACAGCCTCAATATATTTAAAAGGGTTGAAGTTACACAGAGTGTGTTATACATTCACTGAGAATGAAATTAGAAATCAATAGCAAAAAAACTTCGTGAAATTTCATATACATGTGAATATTAAAAGTACATTGCTACATAGATTTGGGTAAAAAAGACATCACAAAAGAAATCAGAAAATTCTTTGATGTGAATAAAAATGAATACATAATATACACAAGCTTGAGGATGCAGCAAAAACAGTGCTTAAAGGGAAACTTATAATTGTAAACATCTTCATTAAAAAAGGAGAAACATCTTAAATCAATGACTCAAACTTTCAACTTGAATACACTGTAGAAAGAATAATAAACTAAATCTAAAGCAAGCAGAAGAAAAGGTATTAGATTAATACAAATTAAAGAGGAAAGTAGTGAAATAAATAATAGAAAAAAAATTATAGTAAGAACTTATGAAACCAAAATTGGTGTTTTGGTAAGGTCAACAAAATTGACAAACTTTTGCTTAGATTCAGCAAGAAAACAGCAGAGAAATTTTAAATTGCTAAGATAATACTTAAGAAAGGGGACATTACTACTAAACTAACAGAAATAGAAAAGGATTATGAGGGAATATTATAAATAATTACATGCCAATAAATTGGATAATTTAAATAAAATTGTAAAATTTCCAGGAAGACACTGGCTGAAACAGACTTAAGGAATAATAGAAAATGTATCTATAAAAATTTATGAAATTTAAAAAAAATTATGAAATTGAATTGAATTGAATCAAGAGAACCCAGGCCCAGAGGGTTTCACTTGTGATTTCTACCAAACATTTCTTAATAATTAATTCCATTCCTTCATAAATGCTTCTAAAATATAAGGGGAGGGAATAATCTCTAACTCATTATCTTAGGCCACTAATGCCCTCATTAGTAAAACTGTGAATAGAAGGAAATTATAAGAAAAGAAAATTAGAGACTAGTCTCTCTCATGAGTGTAGATGCAAAAATTCTCAACAAAATACTAGTAAATGAATCCATCAACATATGAAAAAGTTCATATACCATGACTAAAGTTTCTTTATCCTTGTAGTATATGACTGATCTAACATCTGAAATCAATTGATGTAAATACATCATGTCAAAGTAATTTATAAATGACATATCAATAGACTCAGAGAAAACATTAGACAAGTACCAACACTCCTTCATTATAAAAACATTTAGCAAAGTAAGAATAGAAGGGAAATTTCTCAACCTGCTAAAGGTAAGGTGCATAATTCCCAGAGCTGATATTGTACTTAATGATTAAGACTGAATTCTCCCCCTTAAGAACAGGAAAAAGACAAGAATATCAACCTTTACCACATGTATTCAACATCATAGTGGAAGTTCTAGCAAGAGTAATTAAAAAAGAAAATCTAATAAAAGAAATGCAGGATGGAAATGAAGAACTAAAGTTATTTGCAGATGACATGGTCTTGTATGTAGAAAATATGAAGGAATCCACCAGAAAAACATGTTAAAGTACTAAATGAGTTCAGCAAGTTGGCAGGACAAAAGGCCAATTCATAAAATAAGTAGTAAGTTTATTCCTTTGCAATATATTATCCAACAATGAAACAAATAATTTCATTTATAATAAAAATACTTAGCAATAAATGTAATGAAATACATTTTAAAAAACTTTTACTATGGAAAATGCAAAACACTGTTGGAAAAAATTAAAGTATACCCAAATAAATTGAAAGATGTCTTATATTCATAGATCTGGTAACTTAATATTATTAAGATATCATTACTCCCCAAATTGATCTGCAGATTCAATGCATTCCCTATCAGATTATCACCTGGGCTATTTGCAGAAATTGATAAAATGACTCTAAAATTCATATGAAGACTCAAAGGACAAGCAATAGCTGAAACAATCTTGAAAAAGAATGAAGTTGTAAGATCCATATTTCCTGATTTCAAAAGCTACTTCTAAGCAAGAGAAATCACATCCGAGTGACAGTTGCATAAAAAGAGACATATAAACCAGGGGGACAGAATTGAAAACCCCAAAATACAATTTAACTCATTGTCAACTGATTTCTGATAATTGCCTGGGCTGTTCAATGCAGAGGATATCCTTCAACAAATTGTGGAGTGATAACCAAATAGACAGATAGGCAAATAGACGTATGCCAAAAAGTTAAGTTGAACCCATATCTCATATCATTCAGAAATTCACTCCAAATAGATCAAAAACCTAAATCTAAGTGTTAAAACAAAACTCTTAGAAGAACAGATGGAGTAAAACTTCACAATCCTAAATTTGTCAAGGTATGATTTCTTAGATATGATACCAAAAACATGAACATAAATAACAAAATTTGCATTTTGTCAAATTAAAAACTTGTGCTCCAAAGGACACTTTCAAGAAAATACAATCAATCAATGAGGGAAATATTTTAAAATCATATATCTAAGGTTGTGTATCTAGAATACATAGCTTTCAGAACTCAATAATAAAAAGGTCAAAAATGAGTACAGGAAATGAAAACGAAACTGAAAAAGACACAAAATTTGGATGTCTCCATTGTGATAGGCAGACTAATACAATTGTAAGGTCTCTGGCTGAAGACATACTTACTGTTCTATTTTCAACTCAACTTCTGAAAATTGTCTAGGAGGCTAAAATATTTTTTAAAATGAGTACTTAATTAATCAACGACTAATAAATAAATAAATAATGGCTTAACGTCACATCTATTAAGAATCAATCCATTGTCAGTAGATGATGGAACTAAGCTATCTAAGCAATACTAATACTCATAACTCTCGTACTCAATATGAGAGACCAGTCCTCCTTTATGATGGGATTTTTTTTTTAGGTGGTATCTGGACTCCTACAGACATTATTTTTATTTTAGAGTACAGAATTTCATCTATGCATGTCTGTATGAGTCTTTTGTCCAGAATTTCCGACCCCCAGATAGGCTATAATCATTGAAGAGAGGCATTGATGAACAGACTGGTTGTCAAGTTGCATAACCTGGAGAATAACCATTTCACCTGCTTCTCCCATGAGGGCTAGGATTATACTGTCAGGACTCTTTGGTAAGGAAATTTGGGTGACATAATTTTTTAAAACATCTAACTAAATTTTAATTTTGTCCAAAGCATGGCCCTATTTGGAAAATAGATTTAGTTACTTCTTTGTTACCTAGATAAATTATTTAGTGCATGCATGTTAAGTCACCTAGGTCATGTCCAACTCTTGCAATCCTATTGTCTGTAGCCTGCCAGACTCCTCTGTTCATGGGATTATCCAGGCAAGATAATGGAGTGGGTTGCAATGCCCTTCTCCAGGGGATTTCCTGACCAAGGGATTGAACCTGGGTCTCCTGCATTGCAGGGAAATGCTTTAGAGTAGGGAAAAGGAATTCAGTTCAGGTCAGTTCAGTTCAATTCAGTAGCTCAGTTGTGTCTGACTCTTTGTGATCCCATATACTGCAGCACACCAGACTTTCCTGTCCTTCACCAACTCCCAGAATTTGCTCAAACTCATGCCCATTAAGTTGGTGATGCCATCAAACCTCAGTCATCCCCTTCTCCATCTGCCTTCAATCTTTCCCTGCATCAGGGTCTTTTCCATGAGTCAGTTCTTCATATCAGATGGCCAAAGCATTAGAGCTTCAACTTCAGCATCAGTCCTCCCAATGAATATTCAGGACTGATTTCCTTTAGGATGAACTTGTTTGATCTTTCAGTCCAAGGGACTCAACACCACAATTCAAAAGCTTCAGTTCTTCAGCGTTCAGCTTTCTTTATGGTCCAACACTCACGTCCATACATGGCTACTGGAAAAACCATAGCATTGACTACATGGAACTTTGTTCGCAAAGCAATGTCTCTGCTTTTTGATATGCTGTCTAGGTTGGTCATAGCTTTTCTTGCAAAGAGCAAGTGTCTTTTAATTTCGTGGCTACAGTCATCATCTGCAGTGATTTTGGAGTCCAAGAAAATAGTCTCTCACTGCTTCCATTGTTTCCCAATCTATTTGCCATGAGGTGATGGGACCAGATGCCATCATCTTAGCTTTTTGAATGCTGAGTTTTAAGCCAGCCTTTTCACTCTCCTCTTTCACTTTCATCAAGAGGCTCTTTAGTTCCTCTTTGATTTCTGACATAAGGGTGGTGTCATCTGCATATTTGAGGTTATTGATATTTCTCCTGGCAAACTTGATTCCAGCTTGTGCTTCTTCCAGCCCAGTGTTTCTCATGATGTACTCTGCATATAAGTTAAATAAGCAGGGTGACAATATACAGCCTTCACGTACTCCTTTCCCAACTTGGAACCAGTCCATTGTTTCATATCCAGTTCTGACTGTTGCTTCTTTCCTGCATCCAGGTTTCTCAGGAGATAGGTAAAGTTGTTTGGTATTCCCATTTCTTTTAGAATTTTCTACAGTATGTATCTACAAAATCCACAGTTTGAATCCACAGAATCCACACAGTCAAAGGCTTTGGTGTAGTCAATAAAGTAGAAGTAGATATTTTTCTGGAAGCCTATTGCTTTTTCTATGATCCAATGGATGTTGGTAGTTTGATCTCTGGCTCCTCTGCCTTTTCTAAATCCAACTTGAACATCTGGAAGTTTTTGCTTCATGTACTGTTGAAGCCTTGCTTTGAGAATCTTGAACATTACTTTGCTAGCATGTGAGATGAGTCCAATTGTGCAGTAGTTTGAACATTCTTCGGCATTGCCTCTCTTTGGAATTGGAATAAAAACGGACATTTTCCAGTCTAGTGGCCACTGCTGAGTTTTCCAAATTTCCTGGCATATTGAATGCAGCAGTTTCACAGCATCATCTTTAGGATTTGAACGAGGGAAAAGGAACTACATAAACAATTTGGAAGCTCCACTTCTTGAGACCATAACACCTTTTTCCTATTGAATAAACTAACAGGGATACTGAATCATGTCTTTTAGAAATAAGTCAAGTGGCCATGTGTTCACTTACTTAGAGCATCCATTCCCTCCTCTTCCTTTCCTCCTCCTTCTTATTACCTCCTCTCCATTGTATTATCCCTCTAAGCTATTTGTTCTTGTGCTGATAGGCCAACTCTGAAAAGTTGTTTTTTCCATCATTATTATCATTCACAAGATTATAATTTTCTTGTTTCCGTTCTTTGTTCTACTGGTGTTTGGCCAATGCATATAATATGCAAAAGAAAAAAAAAAGGTAGAATTCAGTACACAGATGATACGCTTCCCATTTCGAGCCTAAGAGGTTTTTATAGCCTCTCAGTTACTTTCATGTAACCTTAAGGATAAAAATGTCACCTTTAAAAATATCTCAAGGATCTAAACTGAATTCACTTTGAAACTTTATTACTGGACATGCACAACCATGTCAAAGCCTCAATTAATAGATGAAATATTATCTCCTTTTTCAGTCTTAAATGTCTTCCAAAGCATTTCATGGACATGCAAAATAGTTGGTTGATATTTTGGGGAGTATCCATGGAAGTAATTGAGCGCATGGCTAAGAGTATTTTTTGCACTAATTAAATATTCCAAACTTCTATCAAGATTATTGTCACCTATTTAATGGCTCATTGAGTTTACGGGCTATGCAAGTTCTCTTTCATCAGTAGAGTTAGGACATCCATTCTTGAAATGACAGATTAGAGAGCAGGCTAAAAAGAAAAAAGAACATCTGAAAATTATACACATTTCAAATTTCTGGCATGGATAATTCCATTCATTGATGAAATAAAGAATCTTATAAGCTTGGAAGATTCATTTTCTTCAGATTCCACTTACACGTTTTATATAACATAGGATATTCAAAACTTAATGCTATGGAAAATTTTCAGTGTCTTTGAATGCAATATGTATATGGGAAAATATCTTTAATATAGTTGCTAAATCTTATCTTCAAAAGAAATCTTTCTCACTTGTACTTAAAATGGTTGAAATATGGACTGATAAATAAATTCCAGAATTCCTAGTACAAAGAGGAAAGAAAAAGTTGGCATTAGAATGTGACTAGTATATAGAAGCTGATCATTTTCTGAGTGAAAGAACGAATGGATGAATATATACTAGGGTCAGTGTTATGCCCCAAGGGTACAGTGGAGAATAAAACGGGTATGAAGCATAACCTCTTTTCGCTTATAGTCTAGCTGGGAAGGTGGAAAGTAGACACAAACAAAATATAATTTTGAATTTTGATAAGTGCTATGAAGAAAATAGGGATAGTTCTATTAAAAGGAAGGGCAAAGGTATAGTTTTAAGTGCAGTGGTAAAGATGTTTAAGTGGCGATACGATGGAAATAAGGATTGAGCCACGCAAAAATTAAAGTGTGCTCCAAGTACGGGGAATAGCTCATACAAAGTTCCTGAAGTGGAGAGGACCTTGACCCTCTCATGAGTTTGAAAAGTCATTGATGGAATGTGATGGGCAGAGGAAAGAGAGGCCAAAAATGAGTGAGAGACGCAAATCTTGCCACCTTGATGATAACTTTGTAGAGCGTGGTGGCTAAGTGGGGTTAGTTGTATTCTAAGTACAGGAAGAGACTCTTAAGATATCACTTGGGTTGATATGTGAAGAATAGATTGAAAGAGGCCAGGATTTGGGACAAGGAGAGAGGTCGGTTCACTATTATTTGTGTTAATCTAAGAACAGGACACAGGTGTCTTGGATTCAGAAATAGTGGAGAAGGAGACAAAAGGACAAACTTGTGACCGGTTTTGAGGGAGAAAGAATAGGAATTGATGATATATGGTTTGAGCTGTCAGACATGGTGAATGAAGATGATTTTACAGAAGTTCAGAAAATAAGAGAAACAGATTTGTATGTGTGTTTGGAGGCGATTACGTTTTGTATGTCAAGAAAGAATCTAAGTCTGAAGGTCAGATGAGAGAACTATCCTGAAAGGTACAAATAATCTCTGAATCCACAACAATAGCAGAGGACATTCAGAGAGATAACTTAGAAAAAGAAAGAAAAATGGCTAGAACTGAGCCTGAGGAATACCAGTGTTTTAGCAATAGAGGAAATGAGCCTATAAAGAAAACAGAGGAAGCAGAGAACTAGGGGTATGAAGAAAAGAATGTCATTATTATGAGTAAGAAATAGTCAAAGGATCAACTGCCCCTAAAGGCAAGAGAAGGTGGTATTCTATAACACAAGTTAATACAGTTTTTCATATATGAAAGATTTCTTCATTTCTAATAGGAGATGAAAAGGTATTTCTGAAAGTTCTGAAAATGTTAGTTACTCAGACGTGTCTGACTCTGTGTGATCCCATGGATGGTAGTCTGCCGGGCTTCTCTGTCCATGCAATTCTCCAGGCAAGAATGGTGGAGTGGGTAACCACTCCCTTCTCCAGGAAATCTTCCTGACCCAGGGAGTGAACCCCGGTCTCCTGCATTGCAGGCAGACTCTTTACCATCTGAGCTACAAGGGAAGCCCTCAAATGTATAGATGGGTATAGACAAAAGTAAGATTTTGAATTTGTGGAATTGTATGTTCATTTATATTTTATCATTGGAGTATGAAGCAAGATCTTTTGATTTTGAAAATGGGAGCCAACAGGGGTAAAAAAAAAAAAAAGTGAAGGGCACTGTATGGTAGAAGAGGGAACACTAATCTTGAGAATGGGAAAGCAGACCTACTAGAAAAGGGTAACAGAATTGATGGGCAGAATAGCTTTATCATAGTTTGGGTAGTGTTTTTCAGTTTAAAAAATACTTATTCATGCCCAATGTTTACTCACGTATTCAGTAAACATCATTTTCAGTTGGTGCTCATTATAGCATATGTTAAGTGTTGGTCCCTCAGTTGTGTCCAACCCTTTGTGACCCCATGGACTGCCAGGTTCCTCTGTCTATGAAATTCTCCAGGCAAGAATACTGGAGTGGGTATCCATTTCTCCATCCAGGGGATCTTCCTGATCCAGGGATCAAACCTGGTCTCCTGCTCTGCAGGCAGACTCTTTACTGTCCAAATCATCAGAGAAGTCCCATTGTAGCCTATGGGGCACCTAAGCCAAGTCCTATTCTCTGCAGATGAAAAAAAAAAAAAACTTGTTTGGAAGATATCACTTACCGTAAAAGAAGTGGCTTTGTTTCTATGTACAGAATTGGGATTTCAATCTAGATTTTCAAATAAATATTTGAAGCCTTATTTCCCCCATTAAGGCACATTCCATAGACAATTTTATGCTTAAGTAGTAATGATATAGAGTCCATAGGGTCACAAAGAGTCAGACATGACTGAGTGACTAACTTTTAGTAATGATGCAAAATCTAAAAACTTTAGCTTCCTATTATTTTACATTCAAGATTGTTAAAATTAAAGATAAAAATATTTTGAAAAAAATATTTTCAAATACTAGCTCTATCGTTTCTTACATAATCCATGCAGATTCAATGCCAGGCCATGCCTCTACACAGCTCTGACCAAAAAGTTCCATGGGATCATACTTTGAGACTGACAGGAATGGTCAAGGCAACTGAACATCCAATTTAGCTGATTTTGTTCCACCAACTTGACTGGTCACTGGACTGAATTGACCAGAAGGCACTACCATGCAAATGCAGTAAGTTATATTTTTCTAGAGACTGCAAGCTATGTACTGGATGCTGTCTTAACTATTTCCGAGTAGTGTTCTGTCACTGAAGTGACAATATATTCTGAATCAACTTTATATGAGGAACAAGGTGATTTCAGAGAAAGAAACAGAATATCTAAGTTTTCTCATCTGTAGCAGTCTGGCCTCTTGGGTGGCAAATGGCAGAAATTGACGCTGATTAAATTAAGCTGAAAATGCATTCATTAAATCGTGTTAAATAGGTCATGTTAGGTAAGATCTGAGAATTGCAGGAGATGAAAGCACAGGATACCTATTCACAAATCTGAGCTATAGCCTGGATGGCCAAGACAGATAGCACTGGGCTAGATTTTTGGCAGTTTGTTTTCAGTGCTTCTGAGTGTGTGTGGACAAGGTTGAGTATCTCTATTACTACTAGTAGCACTACCAATAAAAACAATATTTGTGTATGACACATAACGAGATACTACTCTCCAGCGCTGTGTATTTCACGTGTTCATACAAACCTAGAAATTAGTACTTTGCATATATCCATATGCATAGTATCTGCATATGGAGCTTCCCTGGTAGCTCAGCTGGTAAAGAATGCAGGAGAACCCAGTTCAATTCCTGGTTCAGGAAGATCCCCTGGATAAGGGATAGGCTACCCATTCCAGTATTCTTGGCTTGCCTGGTGGCTCAGATAATAAAGTATCTGCCTGCAGTGTGGGAGACCTGGGTTCGATCTCTGGGTTGGGAAAATCCCCTGGAGGAGGGCATTGCAATCCACTCCAGTATTCTTGTCTGGAGAATCCCCAAAGACAAAGAAGTCTGGCAGGCTACAGTCGATGCGGCAGCAAAGAGTCAGACATGACTGAGGGACTGAACACATATCTACATTTAATATAAGAGGAAACTATAGCTTGGAGAGATTGACCTTCCACAAAATCACATGGCTGGCAGATGGCAGAGTCATACTTAGTCTATATCAAGTCAAAGCTGTCTTGTTAACTTCTAAATAATGTGTCAGGCCAACTTAAAATGATGGTATCTCTGGTTAGTTAATATCGTTTAAGGAAATACAGCCTGTAGGAAAATTAGGTTTTATTTTTATTTTTCTCTTGGGCATTTCACTTTTCCTTCAGGTCTCCTATAGACCTGTGTAAATATATGTTTATGATTAAAAATCTAATACATATGGTTTTCAATTTCCACTTAAATCATACCATGCACAAAGTACGAAGGAAAATAAGGAATTGACTATAAGAAAAAGGGGAAAAGTTTTCTAAGACATGTTTTCAAAGGATTAGAGAAACTCAGTCAAGACCATGTAATATGCTAGTTATGTGTTGAAAGAAAAGAATGCTTCTCTTGCTTTATGAAAATTATAAGCATGATTTTACAAGTAAAAGACCTTTGAAAGACGTCTTCATTTCTAGAAAGTTACCAACTTCAACATCCAGTGTTTGATATAGGAAACACAGATTCTCTAAGGAGTGTGAATTTTGGAAAGAAAAATAATGAAGAGAGAAATTAACTGGTAAACTTATAATCAGATTAACAATCAACATCAGACACACAAGATTTTGGCCAAAAGAATGTTGAAACTGGTAGATGATGTTGGAAGTTCTTGTACACAATAGGACTTCTTCAGTGTACTAATTTAAATATTTTTCTACTATTTAATTTCTGGGGCAGATAGAAAGTGAGAATTCAAAATGTTTTTCACTGCAAATATTCCTATTTCTAGCAAAAAAACATAGAGTTTAAGATTTCTGGTAGGCAGAATATAAATATATTAACTTCCTCTAAGGTAAGATATAAGGCTTCCCTGGTGGCTCAAATGGTAAAGAATCTGACTGCAATGCAGGAGACCCGGGTTCGATCCTTGGTTCGGGAAGATCTCTTGGAGAAGAGAATGGCTACCCGCTCCAATATTCTTGCCTGGAAAATTCCATGGACAGACGAGCCTGGCGGGCTACAGTCCATGCAAGAGTCGGACACAACTGCGGGCCTACCACATGGTAAGATATATGAAAGACCTTTCTGTGTTTTGGGTTTTTGTTTTGTTTTTTATTGTCTTTCAGTGAGATAGTATGTGAGCAATATAAAGAATACATGCAGTTGTATTCATTAAATCTGGTTAAAAATACTGTTTCAGTTCACCACCAACTGATGACTCAAATTAAGATGGAAGCAGTTTAACACCCCACCCCACCCTCAAATTACTTACATTTGTATCTCTCAGGCAAAATACATGCAAACCTTCTATCTGCATAAAATGCACACAGAAATAATTTAAATGAGGAAAAAAGGAAAATGCTGAAAATAATGTTTTGAAAAGTTTTCCGGGAAGTGGTCAGAGCCTGTTGTGAACGCTTTGAACCAGAGCTGAGGTAAATGAGAGCATTGTCACCTCACACAAAGATTGCTAATCAGGCTTTCTTTGTTCTGCAGCTCATGTTTTAAGTGAAAGTTCATTTCCAATACCTGCACATATTCTTCTATTCATATGTAAATTGAATTAAAGCTGTTATTCTTTCTTCCTCACAATCTGCCTTTAAAGTAATAATATAATTTATGAAAGAGTGCCATGAGAGATGGGGGCTTATGGACACTGGCGTGTTCTGGCTTTTAACCAAACCCATGCTGGCCTTCTTGAAGGAGAGACTGTCTCACCTGCCCTCAGGGATCTATTTGAACATTAAGGGGTTATCACTGGAGCTGTTATTGGCTTTAGATATTTCCACTGATAAGACATTTGGATTCCAATGGCAGTTTTATGGCCCCCTTGACAGCTGCGGGCAGAGTGGAGGTGTGTAGATGGCCCCACTGCCTGTCCAGAGAGAGAGGGAACCACACACCCTGGGTTCTATTGGCTTTGCCATCACCTGCTGGGTGCCTTGAATAACATGATTGCAGGGGCCTTCGCTTCTTTGGTGTGCAGATTAATTTCCTGTAGCAAATGTTGCGTGAAAATTTCAAGGGCAATTGAGTCCCGTATACTTTCTCACTTGCTCCTCTTTTTTTCCCTTCTTTTTTCTTCTGTTTTCCCTTTTTTTTTTTTTTTTTAAGGTTGTGAGTTGCAATTAAGTTACACATACCCCAAGTTAAGTAGGGCACCTCAACTGCACTTTAAAACCATCAATTATAAACATATCTATAGTATCCGATGTCTTAAGGGAGGAACCCAATTCTACTTTGATGAAGTCATTTTATATGAATGTTTCTCCCTACTTTTACAAGAGTACTGCGGCTATTAATGTAAACAAAATAGGACATTTCATTCAAACATGCTTTGGTTTCTCAGTCTGTTAAAAGATAAAGAAACAAAGAACATTTACAGAACTTCTAAATTTATATTAGGAAGGAAAGGGTTACTGCAATTTTAAATTAATAAATGTAGGTATCTACAACTCTTTCTTATAGTATGCTCCAAGTTGTGTTCACTATTTAAAACAATAGCTTGCAAGCATCTTTATTAATGAACTTGAATAAACTGTTTTCTTTCATGGAGGGAACATTGAGTCAAGATGGCCATCTGGGATCAGATGAGTGTACATTTAAATCCATGTTCTGCCAGCTAACAACTCGAAGATTTTGAGAAAGTTCCTCTCTTCTAAGCCTCAGTTTCCTCCTTTGAAAAAGGAGGAAAAGACAAAAACAAAACAAAGACATAACTTGCAAGAGAGTTGAATAGATTAAATTAGATGATACTTGAAAAACCAAGCCTTCCTCAAAAGCTCAGAAAGCAGTGACAGTTATTATTCATAGCTTCTCAAAAGTTCTTGTTCATTTCAGGAAGACTGTGCTTGGGACCATTTAAAATCCTACTGAATAAATACTGAAATTGTTCAGGGAAATTAGCTAGGCTATCTGCCAGGGGTTTTCCAATGAAATAGATGTGTGTTTCAACTTTCCAGCCATGTTACAGGACTAGTGTAGACAGAGCCGGCTCTCCTTCCCAGCCCCCTCGCCCGCCCCATTCCATACCCGCAGAGGGGGACTGTGTTCATCCCACTGATGCGGGCAGAGGCCCCTCCATTAGCGCTCTGCGGAGTCCATCTGTCCATTCACTTACAGACCTTGCTCATTCCATCTTCCGTAGCTTCCCCTTCGGTATACTTTATATATCATTTGCATAGCGTAAAATTTAACAAGTGATGCTGGAGATAATAAATCCCACAACTGCTATTTCTGTTTGAAAACCATGACCCAGTGTGGAGAAAGTGCCAAACAGTCTGAGGTCTGTGCCTGTTTGCAGGGCTTTCTCTTCGCATATTTTACTGTCACTTTCTTGACATTTTTGTCAGCTTAGAACTGCAGGGCATAGGTGCTGGCGGCAGGTCTCACCACATTTTTATTCTCCATTGCATTTTCAGAGCCTATGAAAAAATAAAATAAGGCTGAGGGGGTGGGCAGGGAGGGAAGGCCGAGGAAGAACTCGGAGGAGAGGTGATCGCGTCAAAGCAGAGCAGTGAGGGTAAGGCTGTGAAAGTCACGAAGTGCCGCCTCTTCACTGCAAGGCAGGGTTCACCGTGCAAGGGCCTCTAAGCCACCCCCCAAGCCCCGAAGTCCTGACACAGAAACACTGAGATTTACGGTTAAAGACATGCCATTATTTCATTTGCTCGTTATGCCAGGAAGATAGAAGGGAACATTTGAATCTGTTTGCAGAAAATATTTTTTTCTTTTCTTTTGACAAACTGTGCATTTCTAGACAGTGGAGATGGTGTCTACACAAAACCAGTTTTGTTTTTCCTGGCTCTAGTCAACTCATATGGTTGTACTGCCCTTTAAGATCTTCATCTTTTTTTTTTTCTTTTTTAATTCATGGAAAAAATGTACAGAATTATATAACATGGCTCAGATGGTAAAGCATCTGCCCGCAATGTGGGAGACCCGGGTTCGATCCCTGGGTTGGGAAGATTCCTTGTAGAAGGAAATAGCAACCCACTCCAGTATTCTTGCCTGGGAAATCCCATAGATAGAACAATCTGATAGGCTACTCAGAAAGCTAAGATCATGTCATCTGGTCCTATCACTTCATGGCAAATAGATGGGGAAGCAATGGAAATAGTGAGAGACTTTGTTTTTTAGGGCTCCAAAATCACTGCAGATGGTGACTGTAGCCATGAAATTAAAAGACGCTTGCTCCTTGGAAGAAAAGTTATGACCAACCTAGACAGTATTTTAAAAAGCAGAGACATTACTTTACCAACAAAGATCCATCTAGTCAAAGCTATGGTTTTTCCAGTAGTCATGTATGGATGTGAGTGAGAGCTGGACTATAAAGAAAGCTGAGCACCGACGAATTGATGCTTTTGAACTGTGGTGTTGGAGAAGACTCTAGAGGGGTGCTTGGACTGCAAGGAGATCCAATCAGTCAATCCTAAAGGAAATCAGTCCTGAATATTCATTGGAAGGACTGATGCTGACGCTGAAACTCCAATATTTTGGCCTCCTGATGTGAAGAACTGACTCACTGGAAAAGACCCTGATGCTGGGAAGAAGGCAGGAGGAGAAGAGGACGACAGAGGATGAGATGTTTGGATGGCGTCACCAGCTAGATGGCCATGAGTTTGAGCAAGCTCCAGAGTTTGTGACGCACAGGGAATCCTGGCGTGCTGCAGTCCATGGGGTTGCCAAGAGTCGGACACAGCTTAGAGACTAAACAGCAGCAGCTTGTTTCCCCAAACTCTTCATGAAGGGAAAAGAAAAGTACATTTGGATAATACACATTCCCAAACTTAATCTAAAATGGAAGCATTTTTCCGTTTGGAACATGTGTTCATGTGGAGGGGATGGGGAGGTGTGTAGAGTACTCCAATGCCAATAGTACAGTTTGAGCAACATAGTTCTAGTAGCCAGTTTATCATTTCGCCTTTCTGAGCACACTCATTGTATGTTTTGCTGAGTGCATCTGATTACTTGTTTTCATTGCAAAGGATGCTCAAGTATTTGACAATTTCAGGGAAGGTCTAAAGTTAGCTTCCAAACAATTTCCAGAGTATGCTGATGTTCTCTTGGATATTAAAACTCAACAAAACATTTATTAAGGCTTTAAAAAAATAGACTTTAAAAAACAGAGATATGAGTATGAAAATAAATCAAATAGCTTTTAATAGCTTGCCAAGATGGACTGGACCATACTAATGGTATAAACAAAGTAAGATGTGAACACGGTTAGAGGAGTTGGTACAAACAGTACAGCTCTTGATAAACATCTGCAGATGCATCAGTAGGATGTGAATTTCTATCACCAGAATTACTGAGTCATAAGGATTGTGCTTTTACAAATTTGACAGATGTCACAAAACTGCCTTCCAAGCAGGTCATGTTGATTTATACTTCCACCAAGATCTTTATATACATATATGGTTCTTTTTTGTTAATTTGCCCTTTCCTTTCATTTCTCTATTGGGCTCTAGATGAACTCTAGTTGATATTTTAAACAGACTGTATCAGATTTACAGAGGAATTTGGGAAAACTGACATCATTACAGTATTGAATCTTACTATAAAGGAGCACAAAATGAATTTTTCCTCCTTGTTTAGGAGGACACTCAGTCGTGTCCGACTCTTTGTGACTCCGTGGACTGTAGCCCACCAGGCTCCACTGTCCATTGGATTTGCCAGGCAAGAATACTGGAGTGGGTTGCGATTTCCTTTTTCAGTGGATCTTCCCAACCCAGGAACTGAACGCGCGTCTCCCATGCCTCCTGTGTCTCCTATATTGCAGGCTGACTCCTTACTTGCTGAACCATTGGAGACTCGCTTTTCCCCCTAGTTGAATCTAATTTTACTTGAAGAGTGTGATTAATATTTCTTGCTAAGGCGCTTGGGCATTTCTGCCTTGGTATTTTAGGCCAGAGGTTACCTATTTTATTTTTGCCTAAATAAAGATTAACAGACCATAGCCAGTGCCAATTTGTTTACATACCATCCATGGTTGCTTAGGGCTGAATTGTTGGAACAGAGACCACATGAGCTGCACAGCTTAAAATTTACAAGTAAAATACCCTTTACTTACACAGCTTGCTGGCTCCTACTTTAGAGCATTTGTTTCCTTCTACTACACTTTCAATATTGACTTCTATATAGAAAAAACACTATTTTTATTGCTAATTTTGTAATTGATGTCTTGTTTATAATGATTTCTAATTTCCCTAAAGTTTCTAGGCATATAAAATATATGAAGATAGTTATAATTTTATTTTCATATTCCCTTTGTATGTATCTGCCTTCTTTTATTGGTCTAGCTGACATAAATGTGCACATATAATGTATTTATTTTATTTACATATAAATTTATTTCTTTATATGTATGATATATTATTCCTATTTCATTAAACTAAATATGGATATTAAATGTAGTCAGATCCTTTCCCATATCCATTGAGATATTCATGAATAATGTTCTCCTTTGACCTTTGTATATGATGTATTTTAACAATAGATTTTCTATTTTGGAGTCATTATGAATAAACTTTACTTGGCTAGATAGTATTCTATTTTTTAATGCCCAGCTGAATTTTATTTGCTAATAATTTATTAAGTATTATACCAATATTCAAAAGTAAAATTCATTTATTTCTAGTTTTGTAGTTTGCAAATTTAGGATGTTAGCATTGTATTGGGCCTTTAAAAATAATTTGAATGTTTCCTTTTTTTTCCCCCTATGATCTGAATTAGTTAAGAGCATGAAAACTGTTTTGCCCTTGAATGAATTAAAGAATGTACCTATGAAACCATTTGGACTTTGGAGTTATTAGGCAATATTACTTTAATTCATCTGTCAATATCTTTCATTGCTAATGGATGAAATGCTCTGTATTTGCAGGAAGACATTTAGTATTGTATTTTTATTAAAAACTATCCATTCAATTCAGATTCTCAACTTTATATAGAACAGAAGATTCAGAAAGCATAGATATTTTTTGTAGTGGTTGTTCAGTCACTCAGTCAAGTCTGACTCTTTGTAACCCCATGGTCTGCCACACTCCAGGCTTCCCTGTCTTTCACCAGAGCTTTCTCAAACTCATGTCCATTGAGTTGGCAATGCCATACAGCCATCTTATCCTCTGTCATCCCCTTCTTTTCTTGGCTCAATCCTTCCCAGCATCAGGGTCTTTTCTCATGAGTGGCTCTTCACATCAGGTGTCAAAGCATTGGAGCTTCAGCTTCAGCATCAGTCCTTCCAATGAAAACTCAAGGTTAATTTCCTTTAGGATTGACTGGTTTGATCTCCTTGCTGTTCAAGGGACTCTCAAGAGTCTTCTCCAGCACCACAGTTTGAAAGCATACATTTTTCGGTTCTCAGCCTTCTTTATGGTCCAACTCTTACATCTGTACATGACTGCTGGAAAAATTTTTAATTAAGAATTAAGAGAATTTACATTCTATGTATCCTTGACACTATTACTTCATTCACTTCATATACTTCAGGAAAATGAGAGTGAATGTCAAAAAAGAGGATGACATTGGATAAAAGAAATGGTGGCAAGATCCCAGGAGAATTGACTAGATGTAATTTCCTGGATGAGACCTGCCTAAAAGAAAACCTACTGGACAAAAACAGAAAATCAGTGGGTCCCTGGATATAGAAAAGAATGAATCCTAAGTAACAAATAGAAAGGATACAAAAATGGGAGTTCTGAGAAAGCGAAGGAGAATCTTCAAAAAAAAAAAAACAAAAAAACCCATAATTAGATACTTAAAAACAGCAAGCAAGATTATACAAAGAATATCTTGGGACAATTATTAAGCAAACCGTAAGATGGCATGATTATTAGCATGTTACACAGAAGGAATTTAAGCAAAAAGTACATGTTCAATCTGGAATTAGGTGCATTGTTCACTCTCAAGGGTATCATAAAAGTGAGTGAGTAGAAAAGAAAATGTAACTATAGCATCCTATTTGTTCTGCAATGGACAATATTTTCACAGTCATAATGAGTATTAGGTTTTAAAAACTTAGAATCAACATATGATAACAACAGAAGAATTTAACATAGTCTAGAAGTGATTTATCTGTGCTGAAATGTAAAAGGGGAAAGGAGTAAGGCCTGTGGGGACAAACATAGGAGAGAAAGTTAGGGGCTTCAAAATCCCCATGTTATACAGAGGGGAGCAGAGAGATGCCTCAACCAATAATAAAACAAGAAATACACTCTTAAGAAATGTTATTTTGAATCATAAAAAAACCAACAGAAGAACTAAGAATAGTATTTTTGATCTACCTGTCAAGTCTTGATGGAGTGGGGAATTGAGATGTTTTAAATAAGCTGTATCTTCTCTCCTAGTGAAAGTCAATCACTAGTGTCTGAAATTGACAAGCCAAACATTTCTATGAACATCTGCTCCAGTTGTGGAGGTCGCACTAGAAGGGCTAAGAGCAGACCAGGAAAAACACGGTGGCCTTTGGGAGGGAGGATTTGGTGGGATAAATTACTTTGGAGGAAAGAATATAAGCCCTTCTGTCATTAGCCTTTGATGTCTTTCTGTGTCCATGTTCTACTGGTGTGATAGTGTGTACAATTATGATAATTATGAAATTTGCCTTTAGACAGCTGATCTTTTAGGATTTTTCACCATTAACAACAAATATATAAATGGGACAATTTTGGGCAATCTGAAAAATATTCAGATTATCCTGAAAACATTCTTCATTCAGAAAGCCTGCACACTTTATGCATGCGTCTAAATCATACTGCTGTTATCTCATAGAGTTATTTATCCCATTTTGTTTTAATTAGCACAGCTTCAAATCATTTCGTGTTAAGAATGTAACTTATACATTTTTAGAGGCACACTTTGATGGAAGTGAAGTAGACGGCATCAAATAAGTAAACAAGGATCTGAAATCACAGTTTCAGTTCAGTTCAGTTCAATCACTCAATCATGTCCGACTCTGTGACCCCATGGACTGCAGCACGCCAGGCCTCCCTGTCCATCACCAACTCCCAGAGCTTACTCAAACTCATGTCCATTGAGTCGGTGATGCCATCCAACCATCTCATCCTCTATCGTCCCCTTCTCCTCCTGCCCTCAATCTTTCCCAGCATCAGGGTCTTTTCCAATGAGTCAGCTCTTTGCATGAGGTGGCCAAAGTATTGGAGTTTCAGCTTCAAGATCAGTCCTTCCAGTGAACACCCAGGACTGATCTCCTTTAGGATAGAGTGGTTGGATCTCCTTGCAGTCCAAGGGACTCTCAAGAGTCCTCTCCAGCACCACAGTTCAAAAGCATCAATTCTTCGGCGCTCAGCTTTCTTTATAGTCCAACTCTTACATCCATACAAGACTATTGGAAAAACCATAGCCTTGACTAGACAGACCTTTGTTGGCAAAGTAATGTCTCTACTTTTGAATATGCTGTCTAGGTTGGTCATCATTTTCCTTCCAAGGAGAAAGCATCTTTTAATTTCATGGCTTATGAAACATTATATTAAATGCATTGTTGAATTGATCTTCCCCTATATCACTTTGGCTATATGAATTAAGTCAGGATCTAAATTCTACAATAATCTGCTTCTCTTTAGGAATTAGTATCATGTTTTTTAATGAAAAAACAAAAGTCATTTAGCCCAGTTTTTCTAGAACATGCTAAATGTTAGGTTCACCTGGGAATGCTTAGAAAAGCATAGGCATGTTGGATTCTCCCCTGGAGATGTTGGTTTAGCAAGTCTCAGGGAAGGTTCCAGGAATCTCATTATTTAAAGTGCTCCAAGGGATTCTGGGGGCACATTCAGATTGGGACCCCATAACTACCCTCTCTTGTTTCCCAGTTTATAGGAAAGTGAGGGTTAACTTTCATCGTTAATGAAGGGTAATTCTTCATCATTAATAAATATGTGAGACCCCACAACCCTTGTCCCTTTTCCCCTTGACCTTGGTTATTTCATTTCATTTTGCCATATCCTGCTCCTGGTTTTTTTTAAAAAATCAATATAGAAATGAATGCATAAAATTCATGGATTTGGTGGTTTTTTTTTGTTTTTTTTTAAATGGAGTCTAAATGCTCTGCAATGTTGTGCTAGTTTCTGCTGCACAACAGCATGAATCAGCCATGTGTATACACACACCTCCTCTCTTGATTCTCCCCCCACTCCTCCATCCCACCCCTCTAGGTCATGACAGAGCACCAAGCTGAGCTCCCTGTGTTATATAGCAGCTTCCCACTAGTTATCTGTCTTGCACGTGGTAGTATATATGTCAAAGCTACTCTCTCAGTTCTTCCCCCCTCTTCCTTCATCATGTCTACAAGTTTGTTTTCTATGTCTATGCCTCTATATTAACTTATTTACTGACCTGTGAATAAGGTCATCAGTACCATTTCTCTAGATTCCACATATATACGTTAATATACCATATTTGTTTCACTCTTTCTCTCTTACTTCACTCTGTATGATAGGCTCTAGGTTCATCTGCATCTCTATAACTTACTCAATTTCACTTCTTCTTTATGGCTGAGTAATATTCCATTGCATATATGTACCACACACGAAAAGATGCTCAATATCACTTACTATTAGAGAAATGCAATCAAAACTACAATGTAGTACCACTTCACACCAGCCAGAATGACCATCATCAAAAAGTCTACAAACAATAAATACTGGAGAAGGTGTGGCGAAAAGGGAGTCCTCTTGCACAGTTGGTGGGAAGGTAAAAAACCAATGTACAGCCTCTGTGGACAACAGTATGGAGGTCCCTTAAAAAACTAAACATGGATTTTCTAGATAGGTAATTTATATGGATTTTTTTAATGCTACTTTTGAAATCTAAGAAAATCTGCTCTGCTAACATCTGTAACTGCCTGGGAGGCAGGAGCTCAACAGCCCATTTCACATACTTTTTGAGGACTGTCAAGAAGGACCTTGGTGTGACCATGGCAAGTTGGCTCTATGCCCAAGGACAGAGGTACCTGAGCCTGAGATCATCCATCAAAAACTGTGTATGGTCATTGTGCATATCTTGCAAAACACAAATACTTTTATTAAGTGGAAAAGTGGCTAGCTTTTCCTAAGGAGACTCTCAGTGAAAATCCCATTGTGGGTGAGAGAGTGAGAGCATTTCGTGTTTTGCGGTTATGAAGGTGCTAAAATATTCTAGGCAGAGAGGAGAATGTCTGCGACACACATGGTGTTTGTGGCATCTGCTTTCTTCTTATTGAAGACAATTTTTAAAATGTGATGTTGAGAGGTTATAAGTCATGACACTCTTCTTTCAGTGGACTCCCAGAAGCCAGCCAGAAAAAAGTTCAAGCAGTAAATGGGAAGAGATATGGACAAGATGGCTGGCCCTGGTTTCCGTATTCTTTCTCCTTTGATCTTCACAACCAAGCTCCTTTTAATTAGCATGTTTACAAGGTATAAGGGGGAACAGAGCTGGTTATCAAGAATTCACCTTGATGTAGGACTGTCTAACCCACGAGGGTCTCTTTTTCTGTCTTAAAAGGTGTTGGAGGTGGGAGGTAGGGAGGCAGTGGTAAGGAGACTTTCAAGTCCTGAAAAAAGCTGCATGGTAAGCAGACTCAGACAAGTGAAGTATCCTGAAATCATCACTGATCTTGGACTGGACATCACATGGGGACTACTGAATTTGAACGATGACCTGAGCCTTCTGCAGCCCATTAGCTGCAAGCCCCCGGGGCAGGTGTCTTCTGAAGTATGAAGAGAAAATGAAGCATGAAAAGTTTGTTGTATGTCTTGTTTGTGTTATAGTTCTAGCTGAGACAAAGTGAGTTTTGTGGCATCCTATCCTCTCTTCCTTAGTGAACTTGGAATTGGATATCAAAGATGAAAAACAAAAAGATATTTGTCTTAAAGTTTAGGGGACAGAACAAAATGGAATGTGGAAGGGCAGTTAACCCTCTCATGGGCTTCCAGATAGATGTTGCTATGCTTCTTTCACACACAGACTCACAGAAAACGCAGAATATTCATGCCTATGTGTATGGGGGATATTGACTAGATATATATCATACACTTTAATATAGGTAGAATAAAAGCATGGCAAAGTTCATGGATTGACTACTTCAATAAGAAATGCTTTCTTTCTGCATAAATATAGGTACAAGAGCAAGATGGGAAAAAGTGACACTATTTACAGCTATAAAATAGCATTTATTTCTCAGAGTCCCTTGTGTACGTGTGGATGAAAGAGGCAGGTGCCCTTTTTCTACGTTGTGTAATTGACAAATGTCCTAGTGGTGGGAGAATTCTGGAAAGTTTTGTGCATTTAGGAATGTTTCTAAAATTTCTGAATGTTTGAAATACAATATAATCATGATAAACATAGACCACAAAGTCAACTCTTACTCCATCAAAATGGTCTCCCCACTCCTTCATAAAAATAATTCAAACACCTTTTTAATGTTAGGAATACTAGAGGCTAAAAATGTCTAAGAGAATTTAGGTGAATCAAATATTCTCTTCCTTTTATCTTCCAGAGTGTGATGTCTTTAGCAGTGTTACAAGCAGGACTTATGTGCAAAATACACTACAAATCCTCCTAATTCTCGTTCAATTGTGAGGACCAGCATTTTGAAAAACCAGTGCAAAAGAACAGGCCAGAGGGGGATGTATTTTATTTGTTTTCCACATCTGTGGGCAAAAGCGGCTCTCCATAACAAAAAGCAATGCAATCCTACTGCCTTGAATTGCCCTAGGTGGAAATCATCTCATTTTTTCCCCCCATGGAGAAATTTTTAGCCGCTTGTCTAGTGCAATAAATGCAGTTTTTCTGTCACTGCAATTTTTTTCTACTTCTCACTTGAAAAGCCTAAAGCTTAGTTATTTCCAGGAATGTCCTCCCCTCCCCACTTCCAAATGTTGCCCTGCTTATCCTATTTAGCCATGGGAATATTATAGATGATTAAGTGAAGATTATATATGATGACAAGATACTACCTTTACAACTGTATGAAACTTTTTCTACAACACCCTTTGGTCATATGAGAATATCTAAATGGGGACAATCAGAGAAATAATAATTGAAGCCCCCTTTTCTTTTCATTCCAGCACTTTCTCAATGAAGAGAGGTTCAGGGTTATGATGTCCGAGCTGCCAGCATGCGTCTGCAGGATTCAGCAGTTGTTGCCTAAACAAGTTGCCTGTCCCTCATCTGGTTACCGAGAACTGAGAGTTAATGGGCAATTATGGTGCAAGAAAGTTCTGAGTTGCTTTGCCTGTGTCCGTTAACATGGTCTTGGCTCAATAAGGAGAGTGACTCTTTATAGACCATTCTTCCTGTTCCAGACATTGTACTCAGAGCTCTCCCATATTTTTTGTGTAATCTTTTCAAAAGTATTTGAAGTAGGGTGGTCATCCACAGTTATTCATAGGAAATGGTAATTCCTTCTCATAGGTAAGAAATGGTGGATAAAGGTGGATAACCACACTGTTTTATACCTTGTCAGCCCAAGGAGCTCAGGTAGGTGCTCCATGGTGACCTAGATGGGTGGGATGGGTGTGGTGGAAAGGAGGTTCAAAGGGAGAGGGTATATGCATGCTTATGGATGATTCATGCTGTTGTGCAGCAAAAACTAACACAAAACGGTAAGGCACCTATACTTCAATTAAAAAAAAAAAAAGGATTACACGGAAAATAGGAGAGCTATGAGTATAGTACACTCGGATATGTACTTTTAGTTATAATATGTGTTGAGATTGTATTATTCCTATTGCTGCTACAGCAAAAACAACCACAAAGTTGAAGAATGAAAACAATTGCCATTTATTACCTCAGTTCTGTAAATCAGAAATCTGGCCAAGGCTCATCTAAATTTTCTGTTCAGGCCCAAGAAGGCTGAAATCAAGGTGCCAACTAGGACTGGGTTCATTCTCATCTGGAGTCAGGGTCTCTCCTAAGCTCATTCCAGTTGTTGACTGAATTCAATTCCATGTGGCTGTTAGGACTCTTAGTGACTCATGTCTTTAAAGCCAACAGGAGATTGGCTGCTGCTGCTCCTCATCATCCAAGAGGTCTAGGTGGGTCCCACCCAGGATAAATTCCACTTGAAGGGACTCAAAGTCAACTGATTAGAGACTTTAATTACATCTGTAAAATCTCTTCTCCCATATAAAGTAACACAGTCATTGGAAAGATATCCCATTATATCACCAGGTTGCCCATCATTAAGTAGAAAGAGATTATAACAAGTGTTATATGGGGCAAGAATCTTGAGATCCATCTGAGAATTCTGCCAACCACAAAGGTTTTTCACTTTTTTAATTTTAATTTGGCAACCACATGGATATTCTTTGGTAGAGCTGCAGATAGCTTTATTTTTTAAATATATTTCATAGTATGTAGCTAAAAGAAAACAAGTTAAAATGTTCAGCTTTATTAAAAATATTTTATTTATTTATATCTTGTTCCATTTGTATTTCATTTATTCATCTTATAGATACTTCACATATTTTTAAAAGTATATATGAACAATAATTTTAATTTATTTTTCCCTATATTTTCTTGCTTTAACATCTGTTGGAAGAGGCCATCTGCCAGGGTCCTTGGTGTGTCTGCAGTCCTTGCTGAGTGTGCCAAATCCTAAATCCTAACTTTCCTCACCATGAGAGAGTTCTATAGTTAGTTATGTAACCAATTAAGTAGATTAATGACTATCCTGAGACTGCCCACCCTCAAGGGCATCAATCGAGGCAATTGAGCACCTTCCATATATTTCTTATCATTTTTATATCTTTCAATTCAAAAAGAGATAAACCAATCTAATTTAATAAATGGGCAAAAGACAAATAGTCACTTGACAAAAGAGCTATGATCCTTAGCCTGGGAACATGCTAGGATTACATAAGAAAACTCACTTCACAGCAAGGAACCCCACTGCCCTGGGTTCCATGGTAATTCCAGACTGCAATAGTGCTGGTACGTAGTAACAGGAGTTGCTGGGGAGTTGATGAATCTACTGATGTAGAAAGAATATGGAGGTGCAAGTTAATTGGAAAATACATTACTTCATCCCATCAAGTAATTCTCTTCAAAAATAGTTGTGACACTGGTTAGTACAGATGATTCCAGAAAAGAAAAGACCATTTTATACTACACTTATGTCATATTTTACCAACCTGATGAAATAACTTGGTTCTGTTCTGTACCAGTTATGCCTGTGAAATCATTACCATAAAGCAAAGAAGAAAAAGAACATGGCAAAATGAACTAAATCATAGAGTTCTGAAGTACCAAATTAAGCAATAATATATAAACAAAAAGATAAATAAAATCAGTTTCAAAATCCGTTTTTCCTCTCTTGTATTATGTTTTCAGACACATCTAATGTATTACTTAAGTATTATTGCATTCATGGTAGTAATTTACCCTGTGTAATAAAATGCTGATAGCTTTGGTGCCTAACTGGCAAATATGCTTGCAGTTATTTACGCAGACGATACCTAGTTTGAGGAAAATAGAGTCAGCTGCAAATGCAGATTGCATTCCTCAAGCTTCTTCCACACACATATCCAATCATTATAACATTAAAAAAAACCCTCCTTTCCCACCAAAACAGTCACCTTCTCAATGTAACTTTCCCAATCAAGCTAAGAAACAAACCCCTCTTGGGTAAATCATTGCACTGCTAATGAAATCCAGACAGGCAACTTGAAACTTAAAACAGAAAAAACAAAATTATCCAATGGAAATCATTCATTAGCAGTCCCTGGCTCATTGAAACTAACAAAATGTGGAAGAAACATGACCTGAATGTGTCACAGATGATAATGATCTTATGCCTATGCTGTGCTTTCTACACAGATGGATCCAAAACACTCTTCTGAGTTTCCTAAGGGATGGGAAATTGGCAGTTGACCATTACTATAAATTAATTACTCCTAGAATGACTAACAGTATGGGTTAGCAACTGGATTCCATTATTACCCAAGAGTTTTAAGAAACTCAACATGACTGTAGTAGCAACCTACTTCCACTAGAGGAACTGAACTAACTTCACACCAGATCTAGCACTTGCCTTTCGAACCAATCATAGAAACAACGAAGAATTCCTATTATCTTTAGTATGCATCATGTTTACTTGGAGCTCTTTTTGTCTTCTAAGCTTTTTTTTTCCAGAATTGCATTTGTAAGTATTAAAATATCCCAGAGTGAATCACGTACAGAGCAGCAAAGCCATGCGTGTTGCTGATCTGTATAAATGCTGGCCTGAGACCACTCCACTACAACACACACACACACACACACACACACACACACACTTTATCACAGAACTGATTCAGTGAGTGGAGTAAGCATAGAATAGTTACTGGAGCAATAAGAGAGAGAAGAAATAGGGAGTTAGAAGGTAGCTTCAGTGAATCTGCCTTTTGATTGACTCCTCCATGTCACTTCTTTGCCTCATCATCAACCCAACCATATTTTGAAAACATGCACCAAAACATGTCTTCTGGAAATTAGTTCACCTATTTTAGATGGAGTCTGATGAGAGTAGGTTAATCAGTAACCCTGCCCCCTATAGTGGATGTGCAGGTACATCTCAGGCCAAATTGGCACTCTCTCAGCTTTTAAACGGTAAATAGAAGGTCAGAATGACTGAAGATGTTTGAGGTTGTTTATTCCAACAGTGTTGTGTAGATAACTCTGTTGAGTTCCTGATACCAGAGCCCACTAATGGTGCTTGAGTCTCTTCCTTTGCAGCCAAGGTCCTTAGGTTTTTCCCTCCCATTCTATAAGGCTGCCTATACAATTTCAATAGATATCTTATTGACTTAAGTTTTTAAAAATTGGTGTCTGTTGCTTTTGCTCAAAATCTACAGTTTCCAAGCTCTACCTCTGTCGCTTAGAAAACACAGCTAAAATTTCACTCTGGGCCTCCATTCCAAGAAGCATTTGTTTTATATAGACTTTTTAATTGAAGTATAACATATATACAGAACCTTGCATAGAAAACTGATTGGTTCAAGATTGAGAAAGGAGTACATCAGAGCTGTCTGCTATTACCCTGTTTGTTTAATCTATACACTGAGTGCATCATGAGAAATGCCGGGATGGATGAGTTATAAACTGGAATCAAGATATGTGGGAGAAACATCAACAACCTCAGATATGAGGGTGATACCACTCTAATGGCAGAAAATGAAGAGGAACTAAAGAGCCTCTTGATGAGGGTGAAGGAGAAGAGTGAAAGAATCATCTTAAAACTGAATATAAAAAAAACTGAATATTAAAAAATCATGGCATCCGGCTCCATTACTTCATGGCAAATAGAAGTGGGAAAGGTGGGAATAGTGACAGATTTCCTCTTCTTGGGTTCTAAAATCACTGCAGCCATGAAACCAGAAGATGTTTGCTTCTTGGCAGGAAAGCTATGACAAACCTAGACAGTACGTTGAAAAGCAGAGACATTACTCTGCTGACAAAGGTCCGTATAGTCAAGGCTAGGATCTTCCCAGTGATCACATGTTGTTGTGAGAACTGGACAGTAAAGAAGGCAGAGCACCAAAGAATTGATACTTTCTAACTGTAGTGCTGGAGAAGATGCCTGAGAGTCCCTTAGACAGCAAGGAGATCAAACCAGTCAATCTTAAGAGAAATCAACCCTGAATATGTGTTGGAAGGACTGATGCTGAAGCTGAAACTCCAGTATTTCGGTCATTGGATGTGAACAGTTGACTCATTGGAAAAGTCCTTGATGCTGGGAAAGATTGAAGGCAGAAGGAGAAGAGGGCATCAAAGGATGAGATGGCTGGATGGCATCTCCGAAGTAATGGACATGAATTTGGGCAAACTTTGGGAGTTGGTGAGTGACAGAGAGGCCTGGCATGCTGCAGTCCATGGGGTCACAAAGAATTGAACACAGCTAGGCAACTGAACAACAATAACAACATAACATATATAAAGGAAGTCCATATAACATAGTTTGATGAAATTTTACAAATAAACCAGTGCATTCACCATTCAAAAGAATATATCAAACGTGGCTATTCATTCTGAATAGTGTGATCCGTTTGCCAGAAGTTTTGGTTTAGCTAGAAACTTGTTAGAATGAAGAAACTTAAATCACACCCAGACCTTTCAAATCAAAATCTACATTGCAACAAGATTTCCATGGAAAGCCAAGAGCACAGTGAAATTTGAGAAGCAAAGATAAAGAACAAGACAATCTCTCTAGAAATCTTCCTTACTGATCTACTCAATCATTAAACCCTCAAAAATAAGCACTTTTCTGACTAATCCTGGATTAGTTTTATCAGTTGCAGAACTTCCTATAAAGTGATTTATGGTATGTACTTTTGGAGATCTGGCTTCCTTTGTTCAACTTTATGTTCTGCTATCCTTTCATGCAGCTGTATGCAGCAATCTGTTCTTATTTTTAACTGCTGAATGAATATACTGCATTTTGCCTTTTCCATCATTGACAGTCATTTGAAATGTTTTCAAGTTAAGGCCTTTTTGTAAACTTCTGGTGCCATTACGGCCTTAAAAATGAATGCATGTTGTATTTCTGTTGGGTGAATTTTCAGAATTAAAACTGCAAGTTCATGGAAGATACATGTGTTTAGATATAGTGGATACTGACAAAATGTTTCACAAAATGGTTGTCCTAATTTACACTCCCATCATCAGGGTATGGGAATTCTCTGGTTGTAGGCTGTCCTGCTTTCCATTTGTCATCACCATTCATTGACACTGTCAGATGTCTGTTGGATGGCTGACTGGGTGAATGGTTTAGCCATTCTGGTGGTTCTGTGATGATCTCACAATGTCATTTCAATTTATATTTCCCTGTTAATTGAAGCTATTGAGTATATTTTCATATATTTGGCTATTTTTATATCTTCTTTTTAGAAGTAATTGTTCAAATCTTCTGCCCAATTATAAATTAGGTGAGTTTCTCTCTCTCTCTTTTTTTTTTTTTTTTTTGGTAGAATTTCTTTATTTAGGCTAGAAGAATGTCTTTTGTCAAGTATGTTTTCATGTTTTTTTTTCCTACTCTATAGCTTGACTTGATAAACATGCATTTTAAATGCTAACTTATCAAGTCTTTTCTGTATGGTTAGTAGTTTTCACATGGCTTCCCTGGTGGCTCAGATGGTAAAGAATCCACCCTGGATGCAGGAGACCTGGGTTTGATCCCTGGGTTGGGAAGATTGCCTGCAGGCGGGTATGGCAACCCACTCCAGCATTCTTGCCTGGAGAATCCCCACGGATAGAGGAGCCTGGTGGCCTACAGTCCATGGGTTCGCAAAGGGTCGGACACGACGAAACAACTAAGCACAGTAGTTTTCACATTCTACTAACAACATTGTGGCCAGTTCAACACTAATCTGCTTTCCCTTTTTGTAGTGGGAGATAGAGAAAATTTTCTGGAAGAGAGTAATCATTTCTATATGGAAGGATAATATGTTCAACTGAGAAATATGTTTTTTGCTTACATTGATATTATTTGTTCAGTTCAGTTCAGTTGCTCAGTCGTGTCCGACTCTTTGTGACCCCATGGACTGAAGCACGCCAGGCTTCCCTGTCCATCACCAACTCCTGGGCTTGCTTAAACTCATAGAGGCGGTGCATTTAGACTCCATAGACTCCAGAGAGTCGGTGATGCCATCCAACCATCTCATCCTCTGTCGTCCCCTTCTCTCTGGCCTTCAATCTTTCCCAGCATCAGAGTCTTTTTAAATGAGTCAGTTCTTCACCTCAGATGGCCAAAGTATTGGAGTTTCAGCTTCAGTCCTTCCAATGAATAATCAGGACTGATTTTCTTTAGGATGGACTGGTTGGATCTCCTTGCAGTCCAAGGGACTCTCAAGAGACTTCTCCAACACCACAGTTCAAGAGCACAAATTCTTTGCTGCTCAGCTTTCTTTATAGTTCGACTCTAACATCCATACATGACCACTGGAAAAACCATAGCTTTGACTAGATGGACCTTTGTTCACAAAGTAATGTCTCTGTTTTTTAATATGTTGGCTAGGTTGGTCATAATTTTTCTTCCAAGGAGCAAGAGTCTTTTCCTGTGGTCACCATCTGCCATGATTTTGGAGCCCACAAAAATAAAGCCTTTCACATTTTTCACTGTCTATTTGCCATGAAGTAATGGGACTGGATGCCATGATCTTAGTTTTCTGAAAGTTGAGCTTTAAGTCAACTTTTTCACTCTCCTCTTTCACTTTCATCAAGAGGCTCTTTAGTTCATCTTTGCTTTCTGCCATAAGGGTGGTGTCATCTGCACATCTGAGGTTATTGATATTTCTCCTGGCAATCTTGATTCCAGCTTGTGCTTCATCCAGTTCAGCGTTTCTCATGATGTACTCTGCATATAAGTTAAATAAGCAGGGTGACAATATACAGCCTTGATGTACTGCTTTCCTGATTTGGAACCAGTCTGTTGTTCCATGTCCGGTTCTAGTTATTGCTTCTTGACCTGCATACAGATTTCTCAGGAGGCGGGTCAGGTGGTCTGGTATTCCTATCTCTTTAAGAATTTTCCAGTTTGTTGTGATGCACACAGTCAAAGGCCTTGCCTAGTGAATAAAGCAGAAGTAGATGTTTTTCTGGAACACTCTTGCTTTTTTGATGATCCAACGGATGTTGGCAATTTGATCTCTGGTTCTTCTGCCTTTTCTAAATCCAGCTTGAACATCTGAAAGTTCACAGTTCATGTACTGTTGAAGCCTGGCTTGGAGAATTTTGAGCATTACTTTACTAGTGTGTGAGATGAGTGCAATTGTGCAGTAGTTTGAACATTCTTTGGGATTGCCTTTCTTTTGGATTGGAATGAAAACTGACCTTTTCCAGTCCTTGACCACTGCTGAGTTTTCCAAATTTGCTGGCATATTAAGTGCAGCACTTTCACAGCATCACCTTTTAGGATTTGAAATATCTCAACTGGAATTCCTTCACCTCCACTAGTTTTGGTTATAGTGATGCTTCCTAAGGCCCACTTGACTTCACATTCCAGGATGTCTGGCTCTAGGTGAGTGATCATAATTGTGGTTATCTGGGCCAGGAAGATTTTTTTTTGTATAGTTCTTCTGTGTATTGTTGCCAACTCTTTTTAATATCTTTTGCTTCTGTTAGGTCCATACCATTTCTGTTCTTTATTGTGCTCATCTTTGCATGAAATATTCCCTTGGTATCTTTTTTTCTTGAAGAGATCTCTAGTCTTTCCCATTTTATTTTTTTCCTCTATTTATTTGCAATGATCACTGAGAAAGGCTTTCTTATCTCTCCTTGCTCTTCATTCAAATGGGTCTATCTTTCCTTTTCTCCTTTGCCTTTCACATCTTTTCTTTTCTCAGCTATTTGTAATGCCTCCTTGGACAACCATTTTGCCTTTTTGCATTTCTTTGGTGTTTACCACTGCCTCCTATACAATGTCACTAACCTCCATCCATAGTTCTTCAGGCACTCTGTCTATCAGATTTAATCCCTTGAATTTATTTCTCACTTCCACTGTATAATCATAAGGGATTTGACTTAGGTCATACCTGAATGGTCTAGTGGTTTTCCCTACTTTCTTCAATTTAAGTCCAAACTTGGCAATAAGGAGTTCATGATCTGAGCCACAGTCAGCTCCAAGTCTTGTTTTTGCTGACCTTATAGAGCTTCTCCATCTTTGGCTACAAAGAATATAATCAATCTGACTTTGTTGTTGACTATCTGGCATTGTCCATGTGTAGAGTCTTCTCTTGTGTTGCGGGAGGAGGGTATTTGCTATGACCAGTGTGTTCTCTTGGCAGAACTCTATTATCCTTTGCCCTGCTTCATTCTGTACTCCAAAGCCAAATTTGTCTGTTACTCCAGGTATCTCTTGTCTTCCTACTTTTGCATTCCAGTCCCCTATAATGAAAAGGACATCTTTTGGGGGTATTAGTTCTAGAAGGTCTTGTAGGTCTTCCTAGAATCATTCAACTTCAGCTTCTTCAGCATTACTGGTCAGGATATAGACTTGAATTACTGTGATATTTAATGTTTTGCCTTGGAAATGAACAGAGATCATTCTGTCACTTTGGAGATTGCATCCAAGTATTGCATTTCAGACTCTTGTGTTGACTATGATGGCTACTCCATTTCTTCTAAGGGATTCTTGCCCACAGTAGTAGACAGAATGGTCATCTGAGTTAAATTCACCCATTCCAGTCCATTTCAGTTCACTCTTGCCATCTCCTGTTTGACCACTTCCGATTTGCCTTGATTCATGGACCTAACATTCCAGGTTCCTATGTAATATTGTTCTTTATAGCATTAGACTTCACTTCCATCACCAGTCACATCCACAACTGGGGGTTGCTTTTGCTTTGGCTGCATCTCTTCATTCTGTCTGGATTCATTTCTCCACTCATCTCCAGTAGCATGTTGGGCACCTCCCAACCCGGAGAGTTCATCTTTCAATGTTCCATGGTTTTGCCTTTTCATACAGTTCATGGGGTTCTCAAGGCAAGAATTCTGAAGTGGTTTGCCATTCCCTTCTCCAATGGACCATATTTTGTCAGACCTCTCCACCATGGCCCGTCTGTCTTGGGTGGCCCTACATGGCATGGCTCACAGTTTCATTGAGTCAGACAAGGCTGGGGCCCATGTGATCAGATTGGTTGGTTTTCTGTGATTGTGATTTTCATTCTGTCTGCGCTTTGATGGAGAAGGATATGAGACTTATGGAAGCTTCCTGGTGGGAGAGACTGACTGAGGGGGAAACTGGGTCTTGTTCTGATGGGCGGGGCCATGCTCAGAAATCTTTAATCCAATTTTCTCTTGATGGGCGGGACTATGTTCCCTCCCTGTTGTCTGACCTGAGGCCAGATGATGATGGAGGCAATGAAGATAATGACAAGCTCCTTCAAAAGGTCCCTTGCATGCACTGCCGCACTCAGTGCCCCCGACCCTGCAGCAGGCCACTGCGACCCACACCTCCACTGGAGACTCCTGGACACTCACGGGCAAGTCTGGGTCAGTCTCTTTTGGTGTCACGGCTCCTTTCTCCTGGGTCCTGGTGCGCACAAGGTTTTGTTTGTGCCCTCCAAGAGTCCTGTGTAAGTTCTGGTGGCTCTATAGTGGGATTAATGGCGACCTCCTCCAAGAGGGTTTATGCCATACCCAGGTCTACTGCACCCAGAGCCCCTTGACCCTGCAGCAGTCCACAGCTGACCCGTACCTCCGTAGGAGACGCTCAAACACAGTTTGGCTCAGTCTCCGTGGGAGTCTCTGGGTCCTGGTGCACACAAGCTTTGTTTGAGCCCTCTTGAGTGTCTCTGGTGGGTATGGGATTTGATTCTAAACATGATTTCGCCCCTCCTACTGTCTTGCTGGAGCTTCCCCTTTGCCCTTGGATGTAGGGTATCTTTTTTTTGGTGGGATCCAATATTCTGTCGACGGTTGTTCAGCAGCAAGTTGTAATTTTGGAGTTTTTGCAGAAGAAGATGAGCACATGTTCTTCTACTCCGCCATCTTGGAGCCGTTCCCTAAATCCAAGTACAAATTATTTGTAGTAAGGATAAAATACATTTACAATCTCAAACTTTTTTTTTTTTTTGCATAGTTACCTTTGATCTAAAAAAAATAATACAGAGACACTTTGCCTAAAATACAGAACTGCAAGTCAAATCTGCTGTGTTTATATTACAAATTGCTTACCAAACCATGAATGGTGTTAAGAGCCAGGGGCAGCTGTAGTCAGTGGAGACAGAAAATTAATGCTTAAGGATTTCTTACCAGGCATTTTCTTCTACCCACATTATACCTTAAATATAAAATTGACCGATCACTGATACACATAATCAATAGCCAGTTTTATCTGTCAAGTGCACAGTGATGCAATTACCTAGGTAACACAAAGCAGTTTGTTGAGTGTCTGGACATATTTCTTAATTTTTCTTACTCCAAGGGCTTAGCCTTCTTTCCAGGTTTCATCGTTTGGTTTGCTTACAGAAAATTTTTCCATTTCATTAGTTTTATTCATCTGGAATCTCCTGGACAAAACATCCTTTGTGCAATAATGAATTAAGTAAAGACTATAAGAGCTTTTAAACTTGAGAAGGTCCTGGAACATTGGTTTTAATAATTATTTCCTGTGTGAATAATGAACACACCTGGACTACACCAGACTATGCTTCATAAAGAGTCCTATTGTAGTTTTCACTGTCTTAGTATAAAAATGAATCATAATCTGGAGTATGAAATAGTGAGAGGAGGGCATTTTAGTGAAAACAGCATAGGCTTTGCCTTCAGATCACCATCCATATTCCAGGCTTCCTTTGCTTATTGTGGATCTCAGGAAAGACCCAAGGCATTCAGATCTCAGTGTCTGCACCTCTGCATTATGATAGGATACGATAAGAGCCTGAAAAGTGAAAGTGAAAGTCACTCAGTCATGTCCGACTCTTTGCGACCCTGTGGACTGTACAGTTCATGGAATTCTCCAGGCCAGAATACTGGAGTGGGTAGCCTTTCCCTTCTCCAACGGATCTTCCCAACCCAGGGATCTCCAGCATTGCAGGCAGATTCTTTACCAGCTGAGCCACCAGGGAAGCCCAAGAATACTGGAGTGGGTAGCCTATCGCTTCTCCAGAGGATCTTCCTGACCCAGGAATTGAACCGGGGTCTCCTGCATTGCAGGTGGGTTCTTTACCAACTGAGCTATGAGGAAAGCCCACAAGAACATGGGGTAAATCATAAAGAAGATAAGGACATAAAAATTCCATGTTGGAGTTTACCTATGTTTTTTAAAACCAAAAAATTCCTTCAGATAAGCGTCCATAATGTCAAAACAATATATAAGCATATCAGACCTTGTCTATCTCTATGTCTGAACAGGCAAAATAAGCAGCACAGTAGCTGGGTGAGAAATAGCTCAAGGGACCCTGTGAAGAATGATAGGTAGATGCCAGAAAGTTAGGTTAGCATAAAGACAGGGAGTCAAGGTCGTCTTGTGAAAGAATGAAGGGCTGTACAGCTTACCGAACCCAAAGTTCAGGAACTGGGACTGGAAAAAAAAAAAACCACCCAAAAACACATTTAGGGAGGAATTCAAATAGAAACTCTGTGGACCTAGAAATGAAAAGAAAGTAGCCTCCTCTCTCAGACTGCTCTTTGAAACTCAAGCGGCAAACCCAGAGTGGCACTGAGTCATTGTCCTAGGAGCAAAGCAATAACATGGAAGGGCTTCCAGAACCCAAGGCTGAAACTAGGTGCATTCTCCAGGGTCATTCAGAGTCAGCATGATTTTTTTAAAAATTATTAAGAAATAAATCAAGCTCCCCAGGAATCAGTCTTTCCCAATCCAACATTCCTAGCTTCTTTAACTTGGCTTCATTTTATGGTTTTTGAGTGCATATTGTGGTCACTTTCTTCTGAAAATATGATTTATCAAATGCTATCTTCATGTGAAGGGACATGAACACAGTAATACTCTTCTGTATTTTTAGAGGCTCTACTTACTGAAACTCAAAATTTATTCTTGTAAGGGAGGGAAAATTTTGATAACAAGGTCTGCCCTGCCCACCCCCATCTGCTGTTAAACTATATTCATAATCCAAGTTTGTGCACTGACTTGTTCATGGATCTCAGTGTCAGACTTCATTTATGTTCATGAAACATAGTCTGAAGAATTTTAAAAGATCTTCCTGTAAAGTGGGGAAAAAAATTCCCTTCTGTTAATATTTCTTGGGTTTAATCCTTATAATCAGGTTGCCAGATTTCTGACTAGGCTCATTAATTTACTTAATTATTAGATTTTAGAAATAATTGAACCCTCAATTTAAAAAGCCTTGGGGCATAGCTCAATAAAAACTTGCATTAAAATGTCAATGAACAGCTGCAATAATAACAAAAATAAAATCTATCTGCATAAAACTGAATACTTTGCCCACTTTTCCTCTGGACAGACCAATTTAGAAGAGGGAGTTTAGCCTCCTGCAATAAAATTAATTTGTCAGCGTTCCCTTAGGCCTGGCATGTATGGGGTTGAAGAGGTATGTTTTCCATTGACACGTGCTGCCTCTAATATTGTACTTTAAAGAAGAAATTGGGGAAGTTTGGGTTCTGTTGTTGGGTGTACTGGTGTAGACATCATATACTCTGGGGGCCATCATACACACTTCAAGTAGGTCACATAACTTATGTAGGTCATAATTTCCAAATTTTAATAGAAAGTTATTGGAATAAATGACTTCCATATTTCTTTCCAGCCCAAAACTTGAGTCTATGAGTAGTCAATGAGTTAATCACAGTACAAACAACACAAAATTTTTTTAAATATTTTATTCACTGCATCCAGCTATTTGATTTGTTTTCCAAATTTTAGAGGCATGTTGCCATTAGCAGTTCATACTCATTTAGAATCCATGGACCCAAAGTGATTTATGGAAGTTTATAAAACATAAGAGAAGATGTGATCTCTCTGCCCTTGATGTACTTACAGCAGAACTTTTGTTGTGTAATACACTCAATTAAAACAACAGACTCCTTTTCCATATGCAGAAATATCTCCCAGAAATAATTAGCTGCAGAAACAAAACAATTAGGTGGTTGCAACCTCATAAAATGTGGTTCTTGGTTAATTGGCTCATATTCACGTTGTGATATTTGCATCTACCACCTCACCACCTGCAAAATTTTAGCTCACAAAAATAGAAGCGAGGTTTCAAAAATATGGCCTGGCAAGTGTAGTCTAAATAAGCCGTGTGACCTGCATTTTCTATGGGCATCTTTAATAGCACTCAAAAATGTTCAAGCATATGGAAATATAAAATGTTAATCTCTACATGGCAATTGTTTGTGGGAAGAATAATGAATACCAGGGGCTTGGAGTAACACCCAGACTGTACCTCTGTTTTTCTGTCCAAGCTTGTTTCCCTCTGTGGGTTCATCCCCTTCTAAGACATCTTATGCTTGGATATATTGAGTTGTGTTTTCTTTTCAGATTTTGACAAATGGGAACACATCCTTGATGGAAAGTCCTATGCATGATAAACAGACTGGAAGTCAGCAAAGCGTACTTGCTTTGAGGAGTTGTCTCCTGTTTATCATGGTTTAAACTAAATTCTCCACTACCTCAAAAGTTTTCCCTAGTGGACCACACCTAGTCTGAGAACCCAGCACAAGATCTTCTTTCCCCTTTAATCTGTGGCCTGAATTTGGAGCCAGCATCCCGATACATTAATTGACTAAGTATAACTAGACCAGAGCCTTGATATACTGAAAAGGATTCTCTCCTTGATCAAACATTAGCCCGAGTCCTCTGGGCCCCTTCTCTGCTGGGCTCCAATCTTCAGCTGCAAAGAAGGGAACAAAACATAAGTGTAGCTTCTAACAGCTCAAGGCCACCTTCTTAGGAGGACTCTAGACCTCTTAAAGTGCCTGCCTGAGAAAGTTCAAGGCTGCCAGAAGAATGTACTATCTATTCCAGCCAGCCCCTGTCTCCCTGTCTATGGGAGGTTAGTCAGCTAACTTGTAGAAGAGCCATTTAGCAAGCCCAGATCGGCTTCATATGGACCAATCCCCTTCCCGCTTTTTGTAATTTTCTCAATTCCCACTTTTGTAAATTTTCACACTCCTGACGCCATTGAGCCCTCCTCATCCCTCCCCATTCCCTCATTTTCCCTTTAAAACATCCAGTCACCGCTATACAAATCAAAGCTGAATTCAGTTCACACTGCCCCTTTTCCCTACTGCAATGGTATATTTACTTGATGGTGCTAGTGATAAAGAACCTGCCTGCCAATGCAGGAGACATAAGAGATGCAGGTTCGATCCCTGGGTTAAGAATAACCCTTAGAGGAGGGCACAGCAACCCACTCCAGTATTCTTGCCTAGAAAACTCCATGGACAGAGGAGTCTGGCAAGCTTCAGTCCATAGGATTGCAAAGAGTAGGGCATGCCTGAAGAGACTTAGCACTGCACATTACTGATTTAGGTTCGTCCTTACCTCTTTAACTAGTGTCTGGCTTGGTTTATCACTGACAATACCCACTTACATGCCAAAGGGCAGGTGGTGCCCAGAAGGCTGAAACAGTTACAAAAGAAGTATCTTGGCCATGAGTCTCAGACTGGCATCATCTCATCTTATGAGTTACACCGCACCTCTCAAATCCATGATGACCCAATATGAAAGTGCCTACATCAGGAGGAAAGAATCCTAACTGCTTCCAGAGATTTTTAGTCTGGAATCAATGCCCACCAAAGGAGGAAGTTTGCCTCTTTGAGACAAATGGAAGGCTCCCAGCATCTTCCCTGTGAGTTTCTTTGGTTGAGCTGCCTGCGTTTTGTTTCAAAGACCTTTGATTAGATTGTTTACACTGCTGAGGTGGGTGTTTTTAAAACCCATTTGTTCCACAAATCTTCAGCTCTTAGCCATAAACTTCTGCAGGTCCTGAAACATCATGTTATAGCGGCTCAAGGTTGAGAATCAGAACTGCTTACCAGAAACCTGGGTATTTTGAGGGAAGCCTTGATGCAGGGAAAAGTTCATTTCAAAGAAGGAAGAGGAGGAGGAATAGTAAGAAGAAGAGAGAAGGGAAAGAGAAAGGATGAGGAGAGGGTTGGGAAGAGGGAAGACTGATGGGAGGAAGAGGTAGGTGAAAGGGCAAGAAAAGAAGAGAAAAAAATCAAATCTGACTTTGTGGTGGAGAACCATCTTTAGCACCAAGTCTAGACCTTTTTTTTTTTTTTTTGAATTAGAAAGTTGTCCATGGTCTCATAATCTAGGTCCATTACCCTATATTGGTGTTCACAAAGCAATGTGTTGGGGGAGGGAGGAAGAAATGAAAGAATAAAGAAAAGGAAAAAGCCCTTTTTATATCAGTTTTTATATCAGAGAATGCCAAGATATGCTGAGCCAGATGCAGAGGAAATGGGTAAAAGCCAAGGTCAGAGCAATATGCCACAGTTGATATTAAAATGGAATCAGAAGAGGTTACCTGGGCAGCTGGCCTGAAACTCAACATGAAGTTCTGTACACCCTTTACTGACCAGAGAACCCACTCCATCCACACAGAATAAACACTGCTTTGAGACATTAGTAGATATATACCACAGTCACTTCTCAGTGGCAAGGTCAGGATCTTCTAAATAGATTACAGAATAGATTTGCAGTAGATAGATTGCAATAAAAATATATTTTAGAGGGAATGAGAAAGAAAGCTAAGAGATATATTTGTGCAGTGTCAGAGAAGCAAAAAGCTGAAAATTGCTTCTCTCAATAAATAACTTCTAGAAATGGCACTGATGGAAGCATCTTCGCTGAAGGGAGGGCTGAGAACTGTGTGAGTCAAGGATAATATAGCTAAAATTTTACAGGAGGTAGTTTCTGATATCTATCTTCTTTATTTCCAGAATGATAACTCTGTATTGTTGTTCATGAAAGGAAATAGCTTAGAAATAATCAAAGCAATACCTGAAGATTGATGAAATGAAGATTGACTTCTAGCCCAAGGTAGGTTACTGACCATATGGTTCTCTTCTATCTCCCAAATATTAATGTAAATGATAGTAAGGAGCAAAAATAGACATAAACCTATAAAACCCCAAGCCATCACAGAAGCAGAGCTTTTGCCATATTTCTGGAAGCAGAAAGTATACGGTAAATGCATCACAAAGCAAAAAGAAAAGTCACAGCCCAGAATGAATGTAGAGAAGACATACTGAGGGAGCTGTCAGGCTGGCTGGCAGGTTTTCCAGAGGTTCTTGTATTAAACTGGGAAGAGAAAGTGAGCCTGGAAATGAAGGATTAATTGATGGTCAACAGTCAATTTCCCTCTTCATTCAGCAAGCATAACTACTGGAAACCTGATGTGTATTTCAGAGGAGAAGACAATCACACAATCATTCCTTTAAAAATTTGTAACTGTCTAAGGAGAACTTGGAAACTGAAGGTTTGTGATTGCAGAAAAAAAGCTGTTCTTTTAGTCTTTGTGGGTGTTTTCTCAAAACCCTAAATCAAGGTCCATCAATCATCAAGCCCTATCTGTGGGCTCACAGCTTCAAGTCAAATTTATTCCTTCCACATTCTTGAATAGGAACAGATCTATTTCCAGAAAGTTGAGGAATCTTTTGGCATAAAGAAAGGAGGACTGAAAAAGAAAGAAACAAATAGAATTAAAAACAGACTTTAACAAAGAACAGGAGGAGATGAAAACAGAAAATCTCTAAAATTATTCTTAAAGAAGTGTGAGATGATATTGTACTCATTAAACAAGAACAGGCTACAATGAAAAATGAACTATTGGTGAACCAGTGCATTCCTAGGAATTTAAAATATGATTACAGAGGGGAAAGATTAAAAAAGAATTCAGAAACATAAATAAGTAAATCTCTCAGAATGTGGAGCAAAGGAAAAAAAAATAAGTCACATTGTGACAGAAAAGGTGAGAAACAGGAGAGTTATCTCTAAAATTTTGATGCCTAATTAACAGTAGTATCAGAAAGAGAGAAATGAGCAAACGAGCTGGGAGGAAATTATCAGAACAATAGAAGAGACTTAATAGATGAGAGGGAAACATTCAGTTTCAAAATGAAAAAGCCTGTCAAGTGCCAAGCATGATTAATGAAAGTGAAGCAAAACCTAGACACATTAGTGTGAGATTACAGAACACTAAAGACAAAATTGTAAGATCTTAAAAATCTCCACAGGGGATAAAGCAGGCCATCTAAAGATGTGAAAGGAGAAAGAGTAGAAAGGAGAGGGAGAGAAAGAGAAGAACTATTGTTATCTATTATTCTTATTTATTTTTATTATTATTATAGCAATAAATATCATGTTAGCTCCAATAGAAGCAGAGATTTTACACAGATTTGGTTGTTATTCCTAGACCTCAACTTCAAAGTGATGAAAGTTACTACAAACAAACCTTTTTTAAAAAAAAATTTGAAGTATAGCTGATTTGCAATATTATATTAGTTGCAAGTGTATAGCATAGTGATTCAACATTTTCATAGATATACTCTATTCAAAGTTATTATAGAACATTGCCTATATTCCCTGTACTGTACATTACATATTCATGTCTTTTTTAATTTACACCTCTTACTCCCCTCCCACTATCTTGCCCCTCCTCTTACCCCTCTCCCCCATGTAGTTATTTGTTTTCTGTATCTGTGAGTCTGTTTCTGTTTTGTTATATTAATTCCTTTGTCTTATGTTTTTAGATACCACATGTGAGTGAAAACATAATATATCTTTTCAAGATCACTTTGAAAACAAGTAAGTGATTATATTATGGAGTGTATGACTTTTTTTAATGAAATAAAATTTAAAATGTAATTGGCAACTTGTAGTTTGAGATAAAATTACAGTGATGGCACTGTATGAACTCAAAAATATCCATATCTGAAAAATCAAGATGGAAGCAGGGATGGCTCTGAAATGATATTTAATGACTTCACAGGTATCTCTAGAGAACATGGTGATATATGTAAAGACTTTGAGAATTGCTCCATTCAAAAAGAAAAATAGGAAAATATTTCTAAATTAATAGTATGTGTATAGAGTATATGTTTATATACTTTTCTATTACTAATTTGGGTTTCCCAGGTAGCACTAGTGGTAAGAATCAGCTTGTCAATGCAGGGGATGTAAGAGACAGGATTGATCCCTGGGTCAGAAAGATCCCCTGGAGAAGGAAATGGCAGCCCACTCCAGTACTCTTGCCTGGGAAATTCCATGAACAGAGGAGACTGGCAGGCTATAGTCAGAGGGGCCGCAAAGAGTCAGACATGACTGAGCAACTGAGCACACATTACTAATTTACTAAATTAAATATAGTAGTCAGTGACTATTTTATGACATATAAATGTATATATTTGAGGTAGTCCATTCCCTATGAAAAAAACTTTTCATTTGAAAAAATAAAGAATCTGTAATGATTTTTAGAACATAATGACATTATTAATATTAATAAATTTAAAATAACAGTGATCTGACTGAGTTGATAGGTGAAAAGGAGAAAGAAGAAGCAGATAGAACAAGATGTAAAGGTTTAATTGTGTTAAATAGAATTACAGAAAGATAAACTGAAATTGGGAAACATGAAATTCTTATCTATCATAACAGGAATTCAACAGATAAATTTCAAGTCGCTAAATGAAGAAATAGAAATAGCATACTATTTAAATTTGGAGATAACATCTAGGATTTTAGCAAAAATGGGTAGAAGTGATTGCCTAGGGAAAGAGAAAATATATTTGTGGAATTGTGAGATTACCCTTGAGTTTTCATTGTTAAAATTAAGACAGCTCAAAGCTCATAGATTATATTCAAATAGGCCAGGGCATACTTATAGCCCTGACTGTAAATCTGAGAATTAGATGCTGCTACTATCCTAGGTTCACTGTGAGGAAATTGTGGCTCACAGAAGTTAAATGACTGCTTGTATATAGCAGCCTTATAGATGGTAGAAATGAAGATTTTATATCCAGATTTTCCAAATGCTGTTCTTTTGAAAATCTCAAAATAGGGATCCATATTAAAAAACATTATTCCAACATTTTTCAGAACTACTGTCTTCAATGTATAGAATGTAGTTAAATTCAGGTTTGGAAAAGAAAATTGGAAAAATATCAGATAATGAACAGTAAGTTCCCTACAAGTTGTGAATTTTCAACTATGTGAACGTGAGTTTGCAATTCCAACCACGTAAGTTAGTTGACAAGCCTGGCATACACTGTCACATGTATGCCTCCTCTACAGGTGGTTATGCTTTTATGAACTTTACAGTACTGTATATATGCAGAATTACGGTATCTTTATTTCAAGCCCGGGGTGTCTGGAAGCAAGTGTAAAAGCAGCAGTGACGTAGCTGGTGCAAGCTCAGTCACTCAGTGGGGTCAGGTGCTCAGTCGTGTCCGACTCTTTGCATCCCCGTGGACTGAAGCCGGCCAGGCTCCTCTGTCCATGGGATTCTCCAGGCAAGAACACTGGAGTGGGTTGGTATTTCCTTCTCCAGAGGATCTTCCTGACGCAGGGATCAAACCCATGTCTCTTGTGACAGGCAGATTCTTTGCTACTGCACCATCTGGGAAGCTCAAGGAAATATACTGTAAGATTAAAAATATTTTCTTTGTTTTCTATGTTTATTTATTTTGTATGTATTGTGAAATATATTAAAAACCTATTATAGTACAGTACCATATAGCTGATTGTGTTAGGAGGGTAGTGGGTACCTAGGTTAACTTCTTGGACTTAAGGAACAAACCAGATGTATGAATGTGTTCTTAGAATGGAACTCATTCATATGTAGGGGACTTATTACTATTATTACTATATTATATACTATTGAATAACTTAGTCACTTATTTATTGAATTATAATTGTCTTACAATATTACATTAGTTTTATGTGTACAAAGAATGATTCAATGTACTTATACATTACAAAATGATCATTACAAAATGGTTAAGTCTAATTACCATCTGTCACCGCACAAAGTTATTATTACGATATTATTGACTATATTCCCTATGCTGTATATCAGTGGTTCCCGACCATTTTGGCACCAGGGCTGGTTTTGTGGAGACACTTTTTTCACAGACCAGGTTGGGGGGAGCAGGTGTGGAGGGGGGTGGTTCCACTTTTGCCTGCCACTCACCTCCTGCTGCGCAGCCAGGACCTCTGCTGGTCTGAGGCCCTGGGGCTGGGGCCTGCTGCTGACATCACATACCTCCAACTTATTCAGTTTTTAAGTGGAAGCCTGTCCCTCTTAATCTCCCTCATCTGTTTCACTCATCCCCTTTCATCCCTCCCCTCCGGCAACCACCTCTCTGTTCTCTGTGAGTCTGTCTCTGTCTTATTGTGTTTGTTTGTTTTGTTTTTAAGATCCCACACGTGAGTAAAAACCAGACAGTAAACATTTTTGACACTGTCAGTCATATGGTGTCTGTCACAGTCATTGGGAAGCAGAAGTTGCCGTGTGCGCGCTAAGTCACTTCAGTCGTGTCCGACTCTTGGCGACCCTGTGGTCTGTAGCCCGCCAGGCTCCTCTGTCCTTGGGATTCTCCAGGCAAGAACACTGGAATGGGTTGCCATTTCCTTCTCCAGGGCATCTTCCCAACCCAGGGATGGAACCTGAGTCTCTTGTATCTGCTGAATTAGCAGGTGAATTCTTTACCAAAAGCACCACCTGGGAAGCCCAGAGTTGCCATAGGTAATCCATAAATGAATAGGTATGGTCGAATTTGGCTTGTGGGCCATAGTTTGTCAACCCCTGGATGAATAGATTGACTCTCTCTTTTAATTTTCTTTCTTTTATTTTTTTAATTTCTGGGAATAGGAGTAGGATTGTGCATTCGCTGGACTTAATCCGATCTTCCTCTAACCTCTGTCATTACTACATGTGAATAATACTGTCAGTATCCATGCCATGCATGACTTTCTTCTCCATAACTTGGCTCCGCACCCCATAAACTCTGACGATTACATAGAAAGTTTTTCTCAGGGTGGGAGAGTTCTATTGACATGTTACTGATTATATCAGACAAAATCTCAGTTAAAAAAAAAAAAAGTTAAAGCATTGTTTTCAATGTTCAGGAGTAACATGAAAATGGATTTCATCAGCTTAGTACTCATTGATGTGTTTAGTGAATATCAGGGTAGGAGATGTCCAGTTGTATTTAGAGAACATAGGTGGGCACAGAGCTGAAATAGAGCCAGGAAGGGGATGTTGATTTGATTGGTTGATGCAGTCATGATTCATTTAAGATGACAGAACTGGAGCATATGGAAAACCCGATAGATTCTGTAAGTAAATCTTTGAAATACCATCAAAGCAAAGCAGCGAAGGACATGCATGATGTGTCAGTCAATGGCCCAAGAACTGAAAAGTAGTCTCTTTTGGGTTCTTCCTACAGAAGAATCAGCTCTTTTTCTATACATGTTCTCTATGTTAAAATTCAAATTTCTAGGGCAGAGAATCCTCTTAGTGTAGCTACTGCTCACTCCTTGGGCAGGAAGAATAGCCACTGATCTTTCCCTTCTCTCGGACAGTATGCAATATGGCTTACCTTTTCTTCAAAGAAAGGTCAAGGTGGTACTACCAGTTGAACATGAAATAGATGGGCAGGCAAAAACAAATGGTGTCTGCTACAGTTTAGAATACTCAATATCAGAGTTTTAGAAAGATCAATATATTGTTCACTCCAACAGTCTGTCTCTTTAGGTAAAAAGGAGTAGTTTTGATATTTATTTTTGATATCATATAAGATATCATGATTTCCAAACATAACGTTGATTTTTCTTTTTTTTTAATTTTTGTGATGAAAAATGTTGAACATACATAAAGTCAGCAGAATAGTAAGATGAGGGCCTCCAAGGGCTCACCCAGCACAGCCGTGGCCAGCATCTGCTTCCTTCCTGACATTTACGCTCTCCCAGCTCCTTGGACATTAGCTTTCCAGGAAAATTTTACATAGGTTGAAATGCACAAATCTTGACTGTATATTGTTGACAAATGGGTGTGCCCAAGTGACCCACACCCCTAACAGTATACGGAAACGCTTTGTTCCCCTGAATGCGCCTCGCCAGTCTTTGCCTCCCTCTAAGCCCAACTGGTACCTTGTCTGATTTCCACCTAAAATCTGTCTGGAACGATGCCCTGTGATTCTTTTGTGCTTGCTCCTTTTTCTTGCCTTGATGCCCATGAGATTCGTGCAGTTTGTCCTGTGTGTCAATAGTTCATGCCCCAACCTGGCTGTTGAATTCCATGATGTGTGATGTACTATAATTTGCTTATCTATTCACCCACTGGAGTGCATCCTTTCTTTCTTTT